>NC_138768.1:99902017-99997017 GCF_965119305.1 Pelophylax lessonae
TGATGCAGTGTGTGGCTTATGAGCACTGACAGGCTGACCCCCCCCCCCCACCCCTTCAACCTCTGCAGCAATGCTGGCAGCACTCATACATCTATTTCCCAAAGACAACCTCTGGATAGGACGCTGAGCACGTGCACTCAACTTCTTTAATCGACCATGGCGAGGCCTGTTCTGAGTGGAACTTGTCCTGTTAAACCGCTGTATGGTCTTGGCCACCGTGCTGCAGCTCAGTTTCAGGTTCTTGGCAATCTTCTTGTAGCCTAAGCCATCTTTATGTAGAGCAACAATTCTTTTTTTCAGATCCTCAGAGAATTCTTTGCCATAAGCTGCAATGTTGAACTTCCAGTGACCAGTTTGAGAGAGAGAGAGCGATCACACCAAATTTAACACACCTGCTCCCCATTCACACATGACCTTGTAAAACTAACGAGTCACATGACACCAGGGAGGTAATATTGGCTAATTTGGCCCAATTTGGACATTTTCACTTATGGGTGTACTTACTTTTGTTACCAGTGGTTTAGATATTAATGGCTGTGTGTTGAATTATTTTGAGGGGACGGCAAATTTACACTGTTATACAAGCTGTACACTCACTACTTTCCATTGTAGCAAAGTGTAATTTCTTCATTGTTGTCACATAAAAAGATATAATAAAATATTTACAAAAATGTGAGGGGAGTAGGACAATGGGACACCTCCTTCGTGTAGTAGTGTTCCTTATTGCAGGATTACATCTGATGTGGCTTCTTCTGCACTTACACCAGACATGTATTAAAAAAAAATTGGAGGTGCAATCCAATCTGTTAATCTTCTTTTACTTCAAGTCTTCATGCATATAACAAGCTTGCAAGTGACTGCACAGTTTCAGACAAGTATATGTCCTTCATCAAGCTGCATGTATCGTACTGATTAAGAATCACATTTATTTCCCCACACATAAAGGAGTGTCAGCATCTACACAGGTGTATCCCTTCACCAAACATCTCATTAAGCCACAGGTTAACTTATTCTATTTCTAAATCTACTCATAAATAAAATAGCACCCAGATAACCCATACACCTATAATTATATAACCACTTCTATCTATTCATATTTTAAACCCATCAAATGTACCCATGACTTTATATATAAACACGAATAGCAAACATTTTGAAAATAGAAAAGTCAAAAAATTAAACTGATGGATATGTTTACATAGAACTTTAAGACTATGACTTCATTATTTCAGAATCCAACATTAGTGGCCCTGCATTTAATATACTGTAACTTCTTGGTTCTTCTTTCTCTAAAAGAAATCATATATAAAAGAACAAATCAATGTCTAACCAGTTAAACATAACCGAGGGATTGCGGGTGAGACTTGCTCCTTCACTTTTCAGTGATAACAAGGAATACAAAGACACGTTTTTGCATATCTTAAACCAATGCTCCTTCGATTTCATGACCCTAACTATTTTGTACATACTGAAGGAATTAAAAATGGATTTTTGTTAAATCTTCCCGTAAAATCCTTTTCTCTTAAGCTCATTGACAGACGTAGTCCTCTTTGATTAATATCAACTCGGGTTATACTGCCCTCTACAGGAGTAGGACTAGACAGGAAAGAAAACGTTCTGGCCACACCTTAGGGGCAGTACCAGAGGGTATATCCTCTCTCTCTCTGCTACAGCAAATCAGTTATGTCACAAAGCAGTGTTTAGAGAATTTAACCCAACCCAACTCAAAAACAGAGGGGCGGGTACTAAGTCTGTCAATGAGCTTAAGAGAAAAGGATTTTACAGTAAGATTTTACAAAAATCCATTTTTCTCTGTCGTTTATTGACAAACGTAGTCCTCCTTGATTAATATCAACTCGGGACGTCCCAAAGCAGTACCACAAATGAGGGGTGGGAAAATGGAAATCAAAATCCAATCTAGAAGGCCCAACCGGTGCCAACTAGAAGTTTTAAAGGCTCATCAATCAAAGGATGAGACTCAACTGAAATTCCAACGGAAAAAAACCCTCAAGGTAGACCACCGGTCTCCTCAAATTGCGGCCTGCAAAACCTTGCGGCCAAATGAGGCATCCGCCGATGCCATCACATCAACTTTATAAAATTTTGTAAAGGTATGCACCGACGACCAGGTAGCCGCCTTGCACACCTGGACCACTGACGCCTGATGGCGGTAGGCCCAGAAGTACTGAGCGCTCGAGTGGAGTGCGCCTTAACAGGGAACGGAGGATTCCGACCCCTAATCGAATAAGCCTGTACCACCGTCTGTCTAATCCATTTGGAAATAGTCGCGGCAGATGCAGGCAACCCCTTTCTGGGGCCATCCGTGATCACAAAAAGTGAATCCGTCTTACGGAACGATTCTGTAGCCTTCAGGTATACCCCGATTGCCCGAACCACATCCAAGGAATGCAACGCATATTCCCGAGGATGATTGGGCTGAGGACACAAGGAAGGTAGCACAATATCTTCATTCAGATGAAAGTCTGAAACCACCTTAGGAAGAAAGGATGGCTTCGGATGAAAAACTACCTTATCCCTATGAACCACAAGATATGGGGAATGGCATGATAATGCAGCCAGTTCTGACACCCTGCGTGCAGAAGTGATAGCCACCAAGAAGGCCACCTTCTGGGATAATGTAAGCAAGGGAATCTCCCTGATATTTTCAAAGGGAGGTTTCTGCAGAACCGACAAAACCAAATTAAGATCCCAGGGCGGTAAGGGCGCGCGCACTGGCGGAGCTAAGTGCCGCACCCCCTGGATGAAATTCCGCACCAAGGAATGAGTAGCCAAAGGCTTCTGAAAGAAGATTGCTAATGCTGAAACCTGACCCTTGATAGTGCTCAAGGATAGTTTCTGCTCAACCCCCTTTTGCAGAAAAGCCAAGATTCGGGTCACCGAATAGGTACGTGGGGGAAATCCCAAAGAGTCACACCACGCGATATAAGTCTTCCATGTGCGATAATAGACTTTGCTGGAAGTCGCTTTCCTTGCTTTAATTAGAGTAGGAATAACTGAAGCTGACAACCCTCTGTCCTTCAGTACCTGGGTCTCAATGGCCAGGCCATTAAAACCAGCGACTGTAAAGCACAAATGGAAGATCTGTCCTTGAGACCGTAGATCCTCCCTGAGAGGAAGTCTCCAAGGAGCGTCCGCGACTAGCCTGTCCAAGTCGGCGTGACCGGCTTGACCAGGCTAGCCTAGAATTTCCAGGATAACTGGAGTTCCCTCCATCTCTATCCTGCGGAGAAATCTCAGCAGCAATCTAAGAGGAGGGAAGACATATAGTAGCTGACACTGCCTTTACAGGCCGTTCAGCGCGTCTGCTGCGTCCGCTAGAGGATCGCGGGCGCGCGTTACCAACCTCCGCGCCTTCCTGTTGAGCCGATATGCCAACAGATCAACCTCCGGGATGCTCTGATGAAGACACAGATGGTGAAATCCTTGGTGATCGACCTAAGTCATCACCATGATATTGTCTGACTGGATCCGAACCGGGCTGTCCTAGAGCTGCTTGGTCCAGGCAATCCGACAAAGTCTGATCGCTCTCTGTTCCCACACATTTATCAGAAACTTGATTGCTATCAGGAGTGATGATTTCTCCTGGTTGAGCATTAGAGACCGAAGTCACCAGACTAGAGGCTCCTTGGTCCGCTTGCTCAACCGGATCCGATTCCTGGAGGGAACTGAGAATGATCTTTGGAAAAGGTAAAGAAAATGATCTGCTCAGGGAACGGGAACTACCGCTCCCTGTAGCACCTAAATGTTGGAAGGGAAGAATCGCACCGGTAGCAGTGATCGACACTCGATCTTGTATCCTGATCGTATGGTCTCCTGAACCCCTTAGTCCGGGATTCAGGAAAGCCCTGGATCTGAACACCGGTGAAGACGTCCCCCCACCCCTTAGCCGGGTGGGGGCGCACCTTCAGGCTGTATTAGCCTTATCTTCAGGTTTGGCTGAGTCTGCCTTTTGTTTGCCCGACCAGCGCCTCTTGAACCCTCCTAGAGGGGCTTTGCCTTTCCCGCTCGCCCCAGCGGAGCGAACGAACCCTTTATGAGCGGCAAAGAAAGGTCCACGCTTGTTACAAGGTCCTTTAGCTTTAGCAGCCTTGTGCTCTTGCCCCCAGTGACATCCTTAATGATCTCATCTAGGGTGGCCCCAAATAGGCGATTCCCCTGAAAGGGGAGATCCGCCGACCAGCATTTTAACCACAGCACACGTCTGAGGACTACCGCTGACATCGATGCATGCCCTAACAAGGGAGTGGCATCCAGGGCTGCGTCTCAGACGAACTGTAGTCCTTGTATAATTTGTTCCATCAAATCAGATGCTGCCTGGGGGATACTTCTCCCCCTTTAGGTCATGGCGTAACAATTTTGCCCATTCTGTTAATGTTTGTGAAACTAAACCAATGACAATCACTGGTCTAAAGGCTGACCCTATCAGGGAAAAAATAGTGCGGGACTCCGCTTCCATTTTCCGATCCACCGGATCCTTAAAGGACGGAGCGTCCTCCAACGGGATAACAGTGGCTTTATTCAGTCTGGAAATAGGTGGATCCACCACTGGTGGTACCGTCCATTTCTTAATGAGGGATTCCTCAAACGGATAGCGTCTAGCAATGCGTTTGGAAATAGTAAGGGTTCGTTTTGGATGATCCCATTCCTCTTTAATTTTATTACCAAAACATTTGGGTAAGGGAAAAGCCTTCGCCGTCTTGGTAGGTTTACTAGTACCAAAGGGAATTCCATCTCGGTTACCTCTGCCGGTAAAACCTCAAGTCTTAAGGTTTCCCGGACCGACACAACTAGTGCGTTTTCCAATGCTTCTTCTTGTGCTATGGCGGAGGCAGAACCGTCCCCCTCACTATCTGAGGGAACTTTACCTGAGACAACAGCCCCTGCAGAGGGACCTGCAGCTGCAATGACCATCTCAGAATCTGAATCTGAAGTATCAGATGAAATAGGGGTAGGCGGGGGTCGCTTTCTTGACCCCCGTCCCTGACAGGCCATCTCCACCCGGAATACCAAAGACTCCAAAGCTGCTGTAAATGCATCAATATTCTGTGAACTGGAGGGTCCTGCGGCCACCTCGAGGGGATCAGGTGGGGGTACCTGTGTGGCAGAGTCCATGATTATTCCAGACACTTGCCGGAAAAAAATAATTTGCAAAAAAAAATAAAACTTTTTTTTTTTTTTTTCTTTCTCTTTAGACCCCCAGCGCCACAGCCCCTCAGTGTTACCTGCTTTTGGACCCCTACAGAGAGAGAGAGAGACCCCAAGGCTCACCACTTGATGCTCAGAAGTTTCAATACAACCTGTTCCAGCGCTGTCTATTACAGACAGGAAGTCTTTGGCTTGCTTTCCCGGGTAAAAGGAGGCGGCTACGCCCCTTTACACACCTTCCGGCGCCTCCCCATAGCTCCTCGAGGTGTTTGGTCACCTCAAACATGGCCGCCCCCATGCTGGAGACACGAAGCTACGCCAATATGGCGGCCTCGTGCGATCTGCAGGAAAATGGCGGCGGCCTGTGTAGGATAGCGGCGGCTAGCAGCGGCCTGCGGGATGTATGCATTTACCTCAATAGTAATGCCTCTTAGTACTGCCACTGACTTCAGTCACCCTTACAGTCATACAATGACTTTAGTCAGCTCCCAAACCAAGCCTCCTGGTTTCTATTCACAAAAATCACACTCAAATTGGGGGATCTGTGACCTGTTATAGGATAGAGGGGAGACCCAGAACTGAGTGTCCTACCATCCCAGAGAGGGGCCCGCGTCCACCACAAACCCGACAGGGGGAGAGGGGGAACATACTACTCACCATACCGGAACCAGGCGGTCGCCAACTCCTGACAGAACCCCTCTCCACCGGGGTGGGGGGGGGCTGTCGACCAATACGGACGCCGTGACACTGTTGGTCATTGGCGTCCAGGCGAGATGCTTAACTCGCAGGGTCAGTCCCCGTCCAGTGGGACTATGTCGCGGCCGACCCAGCGCGGAGCTATGGCCTGCACGCGCTCGTAGGCTGAACTGGGGTGACCACTGGATCTCAACATCCAGCCCGTCGCCCAGTTCCAGCGTGCTTGCTTGAAGATCTCACAGGAACACTGGAGAAAAAAAGCTGTCTAAAAAAGTCTTTCTAAAAAAAGATCCTGCCAGGAACGAGGATCCTAGCAAGGCATCTAGGTCCTTACTCCTAACTAGACAGAAAAAAAACTGATTTGCTGTAGCAGAGAGAGAGAGAGAGAGAGAGGATATACCCTCTGGGACTGCCCCTAAGGTGTGGCCAGAACGTTTTCTTTCCTGTCTAGTCCTACTGCTGTAGAGGTCAGTATAACCCGAGTTGATATTAATCAAGGAGGACTACGTCTGTCAATGAGCGACAGAGAAATACAGTGTTGGAACAGCTGACCAAGATTGAAGAGGATTTGAAATCAGCGGTCACATCAGAGGAGTTTGCTAAAATAAAAGAAACATTGGACACTAATATTGCTAAATATCGTATGGATTTGGAAACAAAAAAACGAAATAAGTTTGATCGAGATAGCGAAGGCTTTCAAAGAAATCAGGTCTATAGGTGGCTGCACTCATACATGACAAGGTCGTATGGAACCAGGCACAACAAGGAGATGGGGCCTCTGGCTCCTCATTGGTGGCATCCACTGATAAGGATTCTTCCCCCACTGTTTTTTTTGGATCAAACACAATGGGAGGGCAGGACCCAAATGCAATCAAGATCGTATAATACCACAGAAGAGACCACAGCTATGTACCTACCACGTCGCAATACACAAAACAAATCGGAATCGGCATTGGAGAACTTAGTTTATAATATCTCCGCAAGAGTGCTCTCTTCTGAGGAGGTAGGTGTCTTTAATAAAGGATTGTCTTTTTGTCCTAAAAGGTATTTGGATAAGTTCATATTAGATCAAGACTTATACAGACTGTTTTGTAACATCAGATGGAAGGTACATTTTGAACATAAGCCTAGCGTGAATATTGAAGTCCAGGTAGAAACATTTGATTGTAAAAAATTGAGGTTCATGACCAAATCCAAATCTGTACCACCTACCACTTATGCACCAGTGGAGACTTTTGTCAAAAAAGTAATGAGGGATGATTTTTGTCTCTGGGCTCAATTATTGGGATCACAGACCTAAAAACCTTTCTCATAGTGAGAAAATTGAAAAAAAAGTTAAGAGTTAAGTTAGAGTGATGAAATCGTATTGAAACCAGCGGATAAAGGTGGCTTAATTGTGGTCATGGATAGACAAATGTATGAAAGAGAAATTGACAATTAGAAGATCAAGATGTGTACAAAAAATTGACTAATGACCCCACTTGGAGCATACATAAACAACTAGAGGGGATCTTGAAGCAAGCTCTAAAAGGAAGGGATAATCACACGTGATTTAAACGATTTATATTACCCACTAGGATCCCTGTGTTATATACGCGCTCAAAGATACACAAGGACAGAAGGAATCCCCCCAGATGTCCAATTGTCTTGGCTAGAGGTTTGATCTTTGTCCCTACTTCACAATTTCTGGATAGAATCCTATCTCCCCTGGTACGAGGAACTGAATCATACGTTAAAAGGACACAAATGATTTTTTGGATAAACTAAAATCCTTAACTGAATGTAAAGATGATGACTTCCTAGTTACGTGGGATGTAAATAGCCTATATACATCTATACCTCAAAAGGCAGTGATTGAGGCAGCCATGGAGAGAAGGAGAGTAACTTATATTCTCCGGTACAGATTTGGCTGGCTGAGAAATTATTGACTTTGAATAATTATTTTCTTTTCCAGGATATGCTTTTGCATCAATTAAAAGGTGTTGCCATGGGTTCCAATGTCTCTCCGTCATTTGCATGTGCTTTTATGCACAATTTTGAAAATAAATATATATATATATATGTATATTTATTTATATTATTTTGTGTGTGTGTGTGTTTTGGTGGTAGATCTGTGTCCTTTTTGGACATTACGATATCGACAAAGGCAGAATGGAGTCTGACATCTATATCAAACCCACTGACAGAAACCAGTTGCTGCTCTTTGACAGTTTTCACCCTCCACATGTGTTTAGATCAATCATACAAGTCAGTTGATTAGAGTTAAAGGATTGTCAGTCAGGAAGAAAGAAGGATGCAAAGAAAAGAGAAAATGTGTCAAAGATTTGGAAATCGTGGATATCCAATATATGTGATGCAGCATGAACTGGGGAAGCTAGAACATACACAGAGAAACCATAAGAGAGACAATACAATTGGTATGAAACGGCTTCCCTTTTCCATGCAATATCATAGCTATAGTGGAGACTTTTTTTTTTAATTATTAAGAAACATTGGACACTCCTACAACGCGCTTCCCCTGAGATAGATGACTTTCAAGAAATTCCACTAAAAACATACAGAAGAAATTTTGGGGGGAAAACATTGATAGGTTAGAACATTCCAAACACAAAAGTGCAAAAAGTATAGAAAAAAAAAAAAAGGGGGTAGGAGTAATGGATAGTTTTGTGCACCCTAGAACTGGGAAGAGATATGATATCCACGGTTTTTACACATGCCAGACATCATACGTAATCTACAGATTGATCTGTCTATGCAAGTTGATATATGTTGGAGAGACTACACAAAAAAAAATTAAGTACCGTATAGGTCACTATATATACACATCGGTCCTCCATTAGGAGCAATCAACTGGGTCTACCAGACCTGAAACATTGCATGCAATATGGACACAAAGATACAAATTTAGTTTATGATCTTGGAAGAGATACGGAAGGATAAAAAGGGGAGGAGATAGGATCCTTAATAGAAACAAAGGGAAGTATGGCGTATAAAAACATATGAGCTCTTTATATCCGCAGGGCTTCAACAAAAGAATACTTGTATTTATTTTTGTAAAAATTGTATTTGGTAACTATTGGTATAGATTATGTTTAACTGGTTAGACATTGATTTGTTCTATATGTATGATTTCTTTTAAAAAACAGAAGAACTAAGAAGCTATATTCAATGCCAGGCCACTGATACTGGATTCTGAAATGAGGGCATAGTCTTAAAGTGTAACTTCATTTTTGTTGAGAAAAAAAAAAAAAAAATATTTCCCTCTGGGTGATCTCTGTACATTACAAGGATTGATTTTAACAAACTTTATTGCAGATTCCTACCTTGTTATTCTGAAGAAATCACTGTTTGTTCCTCTGTGCTGAGTGGGTCTAATGGGAGTGGTTTCATAAATATCTATCAGCTGTGGCAGCTGCAGAAAACTAATGAGGAAAGCTGATGGGCCTGCATCCCTTTAGACGTGCTCTTACTGGGAGTATCTCACCAAAAATAACATTTTTATTGCAGGGGATGCCAGAGATCTGATTTGTATCTTAAGCAGACTTCTGGGAAAATTGAGGAGTCAATCACACAAGCAGGAAATTATGTTTCTGGGGTGTGGTCAGTACACATTCTGTGTACAGAACAACTCCAGGTGGCCATATTGCATCGCAATTTCAGAAAATACAACAGCTGCAGATTGAAAAGGAAAGGTAATTTTTAATAGCATTCAATTACAATATGACTTGTGTCGCAATTGTATACGCTGTATTGTTTTTTCTTTATTTGCTATTTTCTTCCCCCCACGAAAGTAGAGTTACCCTTTAAATTTAAAATTACTTTTCTATTTTCAAAATAATTTTTGCCATTTGTGTTTATGTATGCAGTCATGGGTCAATTTGATGGGTTTAAAATATTGATAGAAGTAGTAATATTTGCAGGTGTATGGGTTATCTAGGTGCTATTTATTTAGAAGTAGATTTAGAAATAGAATAGGTTAACTTGTGGGTTATAATGAGATGATTGGTGAAGAGATACACCTGTGTAGGTGCTGGTGACCTTTTATGTGTGGGGAAATAAAATGTAATTAAGAGAATCAGTACAATACATGCAGCTTGAAGAAGGAAATTTGCTTGTCCGAAACTGTGCAGTCGCTTAATATATGCATGATGACTTGAAGTAAAAAGTTTATTAAGACAGATTGCATCTCCCGCTCTGTCACGGACCTCCCCCCCCCCGCGCGCATGTGCCCAGTGGACCCGATGTCCGCCGGGCACTCGCGATCGTCCGTGACAGCGGGAGAAAGGCAGGCGGCTAGTGTAAACAAAGCCGCCTGTCAGTTCTCCCTGTGTATGAATGGTGATCAAACGGTTCTACTATGTAGGACCGTTGATCACTGTTCTTACACAGCAAGCCACAGCCAATCACAGTTAGAATCACGCCCCTAGGACACACTTAACCCCTCCCTCTCCAATACAGTTAACTCCTACACTGCCAGTGTCATTTTTACAGTAACAGTGCATATGTATAGCACTGATTACTGTAGCAATGTCACCGGTAACCCCAAAAGTGTCAAAAATGTCAGTCAAGGGTCCGATCTGTCCGCCCCAATGTCGCAGTCCCGCAAAAAAAAAAAAAACGCAGATCGCCGCCATTACGCGTTAAAAAAAACAACAACAAAAATGACAAAAATCTTTCCCTTTGTTAGTAAACGCAATAACTTTTGCACAAACCAATCAAAATACGCTTTTTGCGATTTTTTTTACCAAACACATGGTAAAAAAAAAAAATTGGCCTAAAATGTTAAATTTTGATTTTTACATTTTTTTGGGGGGGAATTTCATATAAAAAAAAAAAATGTGAAAAATATTGTTATTTTTGCAAAATTGACGCTCTTTTGTTTATAGCGCATGATCAAAAAAATCGCACAGGTAATCAAATACCACCAAAAGAAAGCGCTGTTTGTGGGGAAAAAAAAGGACGCCAAATTCGTTTAGGTACAGCGTCGCACGACCGCGCAATTGTCCATTAAAGTCACGCAGTGCTGAATCGCAAAATAGGCCCTGGTCAGGAAGGGGGTAAAATCTTCTGGGGCTTAAGTGGTTAATAATTTGTAGGCATTTCATACTTTGCCATGACATTTTTGGAATTCTTTATATTGCCGTAGACATTACATAGAATGCTGGATTTCATACTTTGCTGGTAACCTATATAACTTTACTAACTGGATATTTTAAATGTTATTCTTATTTTACTCTTACTGGGGTTTTGAAGTTTACAATGTTTATTTTGTTTTGATGTATGATTCGTTATTGGTTTCACATAAATGGTATTTTTGACTAAGGCCTCTTTCACACGGAGCGGACCGTATTGCGATCCGCTCCGGCACTTTTTTTTTTTTTTTTACGGACACGGATGACACTTGTGTCATCCGATACGTATGTCCGCATATCATCCCATCCGTTTGCGGATGACATACGGAAATAATGTAGGTCTACGGGATTGCGGATGACACCGCTGACATCCGATTTTGCATCCTTTCCGTTTTTTAAACGGAAGAGAAATAGGGTTCTGTTCCGTTCCAAAAACGGAAAAGAACTGAAAGGACGCAAATCGGATTTCAGCGGATGGTCATCCGCTGACATCCGCAATCCCATTAACATGCATTATGTCCGTATATCACCCGCAAACGGATGGGGTGATATACAGACATACGGAACGCCCGTGTGAAAGAGGCCTTACCGTAAAATCCATTTCTCTGATGTTCATTGAGGAACACAGCTCCTGTCATTCTTAACCATTGGGTTATGCTGCCCCCTACAGGAAAAGGACACAAGGCAGAAAAAACTTTTGACTACACCCATGGGCAGTCCCAGGGGGTATACTCCCTCTTCCTGCTATAGTCACTCAGTTTTATTACAAGCAGTGCCAGGATAATCATAACTCCACAGACAGGTGGGTGCTGTGTCCGTCATTGAACAGCAGAGAAATGGATCTTACAGTAAGTCAAAAATCCCATTTACTCTTTTGCTCATTGACGGACACAGCTCCTGTCATTCTTGACCATTGGGACGTTCGAAGGCAGTGTAAAACATGAGGGATGGGAAACAGCAAAAAATTCCCAAGGCCAAACAGTAGTCAACTAGGTGACAGGGGCTGAAACAACTGGAGCCCACCTGAAAAAAAAAAAAAAAAAAAATACACCCTCAAAGAGGATCAGGTCCTCTTAATAGCAGCCTGCAAAACCTTGCGGCCAAAGGAAGCACCTGCAGATGCCAATATATCCACTTTATAAAACTTTGTAAAAAAGTGTGCACGGACAACCAGGTGGCCACCTTGCAAACCTGCATCACTGACTCTTGATGACTGAAGGCCCAAGAGGCACTAAGCGCCCTAGTAGAGTGCACCTTGACAGGGAAAGGAGGAACCTGACCCCTGAATGAATAGGCCTGAACTGCCTGATCCATCTGGAAATAGTCGCAGAGGAAGCGGACAACCCTTTGCGAGGTCCATCCGTGAGCACAAATAGAGAGTCTGACTTCCTGAAAGACTCCGCAGCTGCTAGGTACACCTTAATTGCCCGGGTAAAATCCAAGGCATTCAAGGCAATTTCCTTTGGATCAAAAATAAATGGTGAGACAGTCAGACCTGTATAACCACACTCAGCGCCACAAAATGGAGTACAATATGTGAATTAAAAAAAAAGAAAATGTATAGAGAAGATCTAAATGTCAGCTGCCACTATCAATATCAAATATTAAAACAATCCAAAAGGTGCTGCAAAGTTAATTAATTACACCAGCACTAGCAGCACTTAAACGTCTGTGCATTTAAACAGATATCCGAATGACAAATGAGCAGTTCACATAAAAGTCCACCGCATGATCAGTAATTATGCATGGGTTGGTGACACCGCTAAATTGTCTGGAGATAATCAGGCTACTCCAAGCTTGCGACCCTTTCACCACACCACGCGAGTTCCTCTCCTCTTGCCGGATCCCATGGCCACGTCCGCTGAAGCGTGTCCGGGGCGTGACTACGTGGCCTCTGTGAGTGGATGACAGCAACTTCGGAATTTCCTTCGGATGTTTATGCCTGGGACACAGGGAAGGCAACACAATGTCTTCATTCAAATGAAAGTCAGAGACTACCTTAGTTAGGAATGACAGAGAGGGACGAAGCACCACCTTATCCTTGTGAATAACTAGGTAAGGTGAACGACAGGATAACGCCGCCAGTTACAACACCCCGCACGCAGAGGTGATAGCCACCAAATAGGCTACTTTCTGGGACAGCGTAAGCAGGGGAATCTCCTGAATATTTTCAAAGGGAGGCTTCTGTAGAGCACAAAGCACCAAATTAAGATCCCAAGGCGGCAACTGAGCCAGCACTGGAGGAACCAAATGTCGGAAAACGTGAAGAAAAGTATGCAGCAGGGAGTGTGTGGCCAAAGGTCATTGGAACAAGACCACCAAGGCCGATACCTGGCCTTTGATGGTACTCCAGGCCAATTTTTGTGCAACTCTCCATTGAAGGTTAAGATCTGAGCCACAGAGAAGGAGTAAGGATGAACCCCAAGAGACACACACCACAGAGAAAACACTGGTGACTGGCACATATTGGAATGTGAAGATAGGCATTTTTGATATCTATAGAGGAGAGGGAATCCCCCTGACACCAAGATGCCACCACGGTTCAAATGGACTCTATTCTGGACCTGCACAAAGCAATTTAGCGCCTTGAGGTTTTGATTGGACGCACTTTGGCTTCCTTCCTGGGGACTATGAACAGGTTTGAGTAAAAACCATGAAAACATTCTGAAGTTGGAACCGGCACAATCACCCCTTGAAGGAACAGGTCTTGTACCACCCCATACATGTTCTGGAGACAGGCGCAGGTTGGAAGGAAAAAACCTTGCCAGGGGAAAAGAGCAAAAATCGGTCTTGTAGCTGGACCGAATGACTTCATGGACCCACTTGCACCAGGCAGTCCAACGGTCTGGAAACCAGCAGACAACCTCCCTCACCCGATACCGGTGAGGGCGCACCTTGATGCAAAGGAGCCTTGTCTGAGGGTCTGGAGAAGCCCGCTCTCGGCTTGCCAGACCAGCTTCATTTGGATCCGCCAGAGGAGTGCCTGAAAGGCTTCGAGCCCTTGTCGGTCGACCCTGAGGGGACGAAAAAAAAAAGGTATGACCCAAGAAGGAAGGTCCACATCTATGACGAGGTTCCTTGCCCTTAGTAGCCTGCTTAAGAAAGGTACTCTTCCCCCACCGTGAGACCTTTTATGAGGTCATCCAGAGCTAGCTTCAAACCGACGATCTCCTTGAATGGGAAGATCAGTCAAGCCCTTTTTAGAAGTCTGGTCCGCAGACCAGCATTTGAGCCAAAAGACACGCCGAAGGACCACTGCCAAAACAGAGGCGAGCCAAAAGGGGAGCCGAGTCCAAAGAGGCCTCATAGATAAACTGCAGCCCCTGAACCAGCTGGTCCGCAAGCTCAGCAAAGTCAGGAGGGAGCTGTTCTCCCTCCAGATCACGGTGTAGGAGCTTAGCCCACTCGATCAGAGTTTGTGACACTAGGCCAATGGTAAATACCATACTCATTGCCAAACCAGCTGAGGTATACTGGGGACTCTTCCACCGGAATCATGGTTGCCTTGTTTAATATGGAAACCGGAGGGTCCACCACCGGTAGCACAGTCCACTTCTGAAGGAGGGACTCCTAGTAAAGTGGGGTAACGCCTAGTAAAGTGCTTAGGAACCCAGGGGGACGCTTTGGTTGTCCCTACTCTTTAGCGACAATTCTGTCAAAATAGGTGGGGAAGGGAAACACCTTTGCCGCTCTGGATGGCTTGTGAGTGCCAAAGGGTACCTGTGCCTCTGTCACAGCTTCAGCTGCATCCTCCATCTTCAGGGTCTCACGCACAGATACAATCGGTGCATCCACCAGCACCTTATCGTGCGCGGTTGCAGATGTGGAAGAATAATCCTCACTATCAGGGGATTCCACATGCGTGGTCACAGAACCAGCAAGAGTGACCCACGACCGTGGCACCCCAATCAGATTCAGGAACCGATGAGACAGTTGAGGCAGGGGGAAGGTGGTGGGTGCTTTTTGCAAGCCGGTCGCCCGCAAGCCGCCTCCAGCCAGGACTCCAGGATCGCTGTCAGTGCATGGATGGATGGTTGGGACCCGGAGGGCCCCACAGCCTCAGAGAGGGGATCATGTGGGGAAACGTGCTCCAAAGACTCCATGAATCACCAGGGGAACCCCCACAAAAAAGTGTAACACACTGCTAAGGGACAACCCCCACCGCGCTGGCATTACCACCCGGTCACCAGCACAAGGCACAGAGCGATCCTCAGGAGAGAGAGGGAGGACCCCACCAGACTCACCACCCGCCGACACAGGCACCTGCAACAACCAGAAGAATTTGCACCACACGTGCAGTGATCAGGAAGCTAAAATGATCCAGAAGTCAGCACCAGGGGATAAGGAGGGGCTCCCACCGCCAAAAATGCCACCCACAGGGCTCCACTTTCATGGCTGCAGCTATTTGCATTGGTAAACCACAAAAAATTACCGCCGGATTACACAAACATGTTCGCTGTGTATAGAAACACTTAAGCCCCGTACACACGTACCGATTGTCGGCCGTAAATATTAGGCCGACGACCGATCGGCCGATTGTAGGCTTGTTAGTATGATGCTTCCGACAGCCGACAGCGCATTTTCGGCCGAACAGAATCTGTCGTGCAGGCATTAAAATTTTTGTTGGCCAACACCAGAACGGCCAAATGTTCAGATTGTACAGATTTCGGCCGACAGACAGCAGATTTGCAAGACTGGGCATGCTCAGAAAAGAAAAAAGACAAGGAAAGTTAACCATCACATGACATCACTTCTGCAGTCGGCTGATGTTGGCCGACAAAATTCGTGTGCAGTCTTTTGCAGTTTTCAACAGACACGACAGCCCTGGACAAAAGACAGCCGATCGTTTGGCCGACGATCGGTACGTGTGTACAGGGCAACAGGCTACAACAAAATGGTGGCACCACGAGGCATGCAGGGACTCAGAATAGGGGGACCAGGCCTCAGGACAGATCCAGGCAGGATGGGGGGGGGTCCTGGCAGGAGCCACCAGGTGTACCCCCCTGCTCAGTCGATCATCCATTTGCCGCCGGCGCACTCCCCCTTCCCTGAGACCCATTGCCAGTTAGCTCCCTGCACCAACCCCAGGAAGGTGGCCAGACCACCCAAAAAAAATACATCCCCAGCATATGTGGAGGGGGGGGGGCAGGATGAGAGGGGTGCCTGCGGGGAGGGGAACCCGGGGGTCCGACCGTCACAAGGAGGGGCCCACGTCCACCCCAATACCCTACAGGGGTAGAGGTGGGGGGACGACGACAGCTACTCACCATACCAGGAACCAGGTGGGCACCGCTCCAGACAGATTCTCCTCTCCATCTAAATGGGGGGGGGCTGTTGGCCAGGAGGAACGCTGCGACTCAGACCGAGGCCAGGTCGTATGCCACCTTGCAAGACTTAACTCGCAGAGCCAGCCCACGTCCAGTGGGGCTATATCCCGGCTGACCTAGCGCGGAGCTGAGGCCTGCACGCGCGCGCTGGCCAGACTGGGGTGGCCTCTGGATCTAGAGTATCCAGCCTGTCGCCCAGTCCGGCAGTTGATAGTAGATTTCACCGGAAAAATCAGGAGGAAATATTTCCAATCTAAAAATTTTGCCAGGATCAAAGATCCCAGCAAGGAACTAGGTCCTTACTCCTGACTAGGCAGAAAAAAAATTAGTGACTATAGCAGGAAGAGGGAGTATACAGCCTGGGACTGCCCATGGGTGTACCTAGAAGTTTTTTCTGCCTAGCATCCTACTCCTGTAGGGGGCAGAATAACCCAATGGTCAAGAATGACAGGAGTAGTGTCCCTCAATGAACGAAAGAGAAAATTGTTTAAGAATCACAGAAGCATGAATGTATTTAAAATTTATACAAAATTGGAAATGTTGCTATGGAACAATACAGACAGTTTAGTATAAGGGGGCAGTCTTCTCCATTTTACATACTTACTCGAAATATGTTGCTGGATGTTATCACTGGGTATTCATCATTTATGGGTATAACGGATACAAATATGGACCGTGGGAGACTTTGTTTGGAAACTTCTGAATTTTTCAAAATGATCGTAAAATTATCCTGCAAGGTTTCACTACCATCATGAACATAATAGATCAGTTCCTGCTCCACCTTAAAATAAAAAAAATTTAATTACTTGTGTACACCTACTAATGGCATAGTACATATTCAAAATCTGAAATAAGTAAACAAAGTAAACCATAGTTATTTATTCCTTCAAATTCAGGTCATATTTTTTACATATTATTAAAGGGCACAATGGTTTTACTGGCTTCTGAGGGGTCTGTGTGTCTTTACCTCGGTGTAAATAGTTTCCTACAGAATTTTTTCAGACTGTGGGGATAGTTTCATTTTTTTTTTACAAATATTACAACTACACAATAATTTTTTTATTTTCATTCAATCCGGCAGGCTGAACGAAAAAAATGTAAGAGCTAGGGAGGGTACTAACAATCCAATGTTAGTACAGCGACCCCACTGCTAAGCTCATGCGTTCTGACAGGGGGACCCCTGACATTCGGCACGTGTGTACAGCCCTTAAGGCCAACTATGGATATGAGCAGTGCAGATCTCTTAGACACCAGCCATGCACCATTTACTGCTCGTAACCGCCGCACTTCAGTGCATCCAGCCTTAAGGATTTAAGGTGAATCCCGTCTTAGGTAATCTTGCAGCTAAATGCTTCAGTTTAATGTTTAAAAAGGTAATTCTACGTATGAATATTCTATACATAGTTACATTGGTTAATTTTGGAACAATGCAACTATGCATATACCATACCTGGTGGATGCCCCTGGAAGCTGGAAACCAATGAAGTAGACTGATACTCTGGTGATCTCCACTTCCTTCTGGCTCCTGCGCTAAGCTGCTGCCCAGCTACATTCTGAACACAGGAGGTTTGCTGCTCGGCACAGGCATCATTCAGAGAATGTTTTCCTTTTTCTGAATGAATGCAAAGCGTTATTTGATTGGATGAAGTGGAGAGCGTGACATCGCCCCACCTGTCAAATGCCATTTGCAGATTTACTAATATGCTCAGAACCAAAATGCTATAAGCTTAATTTATTAAATTAAGTAGGCATTGCACTCTTAGTCACCAATTAGATTTCTTTTTCACTGCTGAAGACTTCGCTAAACTGAAATCTGATTGATTGAATTTTGTGGGTTAGGGGTGGTTCAGTTTTAAGTTTTAAAAAACGTTTTAACGTTTTTCTTTTGCATTATTCACCCAATCCTGCATTTATTTTACAGGATTGGGGTTGATTACAGACTTACTGCATTACAGAAAGCTTGGCACTTGAATTAGTCGATGGCTAAAATGGTCTACTACTCTACTACTGGACTTGCTGCTTTAGAATGATTCAGTACTCTATAATGCAGGCGTGTTTTTGTGAAAATGCTGCCCAAATGCTCTTTACATGACTTTGAAAATGTAGTGAATGAATAATGCTCATATAATAAATTCTTAATTTTTTTTTTTTCTGTCTGGAATTCTGCTTTAAAAGTAACATGCTGATGTATAAAAATGCAGCTGCACATCTGTTTTTGACTTTTCTGTTTTCTCACTGACTGTAAACACCAAAGCAGCAAGTGAAGTCAGAGCTCCTGATATGTAGACTCTTTCAAGTCAGTGACCCAGGAAATACTGAATCCACTGGTTCGGCATGACAGCTAACAAACTTCCATATTTAGAGGTCTCCATATTTTTTTTTGACCTTAGAGTTTCAAATTGGCAATTACCTGTTTTTTTGTAAAACTGGATAACTTTATTCCAGGAAATCTAGTGTTTTCAACATAACCATGAGCAGGAGGGTCAAGCAGAACAAACTCAGAATTGAAATTCTGGAAATGTTTGCTAGGTATATACAGGTATTCCTGTGTCAAGGCTTTGGATGCCCCTTCCGTGACAGTAATATTTTGAACCTCCAGTGGAATCTGGATTGGGATTATGTGTATAGACATGGTTATGCCCATTATCTCCCGTACACCGTTGGTCACATCTAATGTAAAGTTGTCTTGCAACTGGCCAGCCTCAGTTTGCACATACTGAATATCACCATTGTTAATATCTTCCTGTGTAAACATCATCACAGTTAGGTCATCGGGAAAATGGTGCACCGTGGACTCAAGTCTGCGTATATATCCATATCTAGGAGGCGTGACCACAGTGAAAATTATTTCAGCGGGTGTGTTATCCTCATGGACAACCTGAATTAGAAAAAAATAAAAACAGATCTTTATTTAGATACTGATAAAAAGACTTACAATAACAAACATTGTCAAGTGTTATTTATGGTCTGTGTCAATGGGGTTTGGACTTCTGCAAATACAGTCTGCTTTCTGATACATACCTCTTGCATTTGATATTAGTTTCAGAAGCTTTTGAGATCATAGTTTATTGACTGGAGAATTTGACATATTATCAAATTGCATTTCCTTCAATGACTTAGGCTACGTTCACATGTGGGCGTAGCGGATCGCGGGCAGAATCACTGCGATTCTGCCAACGATTCAGAAATCATTGCAAATCGCGGGACGCCTGTGCATTGCCCGTGATTTGCAATGGCACCCCAAACGCTGTGCGATGTTGCCGCGATTTCTGCCTGCCGAATCGCGGTAACATCGCGCAAACAAAATCGCGGGACGCATGATGTCCCAAAGAAGCTCTTGTACCTTTTTTGGGCGTCACGCATCCCACGGTTTTGTTTGCGCGATGTTGCCACGATTTGGCAGGCGGAAATCGTGGCAACATCGAACAGCGTTTGGGGTGCCATTGCAAATCACGGGCAACGCACAGGCGTCCCACGATTTGCAATGATTTCCGGATCGCGGGCAGAATCGCGGTTATTCTGCCCGTGATCCGCTACGCCCACATGTGAACGTAGCCTTCGAGAAAATCAGTTTGGACAGAAACAAAACCCAATCGATGACGATGCTAAAAGTGGTAACTAAGAAATACAAAAAGAACCATGGGTTTGAGTCAGATTACTGGCTTCATGCTTGGTAGCTATAGAGTTTGCCATCATTTAATATTAAAGTGTCACTAAACCCAGGTCATAAAAAACTATCAATAAATGGTGTATTACATGCGGTTCATACTCATTTCCAGAAAATTAAATATTTGATTCCAGATAATGGGATTTATGACTTACCGTAAAATCCATTTCTTTGATGTTCATTGTCAGACAGCTCCTGATCTTCTTAACCATTGGGTTATACTGCCCCCTACAGGAGTAGGACACTAGGCAGAAAAAAAAAGTCTGGCTATGCCTATGGGCAGTCCCAGGGGGTATACTCCCTCTCTCTGCTATAGGTACTCAGTTATGTTACAAGCAGTGTCAGAAAAATTACAACTCCACAGAGGTGTGGCTGCTGTGTCCGTCAATGAACATCAGAGAAATGGAATTTACGGTAAGTCAAAAATCCCTTTCTCTCTTTCGTTCATTGACGGACATAGCTCCTGACCATTGGGACGTCCCAAAGCAGTGTTAAACATGAGGGGTGGGAAAAGCGAAAAAGAAACTCCCAAGGCTAAACTATAAACAGGAGCTCAACCAAAGCAACTGGAGCTCACCTGAAAAAAACAAAAAAAAAAAAAAACAATACACCCTCAAAGAGGACCAGGTCCTCTAAAACAGCAGCCTGCAAAAAACTTGTGGCAAAAGGAAGCATCCGCAGATGCCAACACATCCACTTTATAGAACTTTGTGAAAGTGTCCTACTGATGTCCAGGTGGCCGCCTTGCAAACCTGCGTACTGATGCCTGATGACAGAAGGCCCAGGAGGCACTGGGTGCCCAAGCAGAATGTGCCTTGACAGGGAAAGGAGGAACCTGACCCTTGTTGGAATAGACCTGAACCACCGCCTGTCTGATCAATCTGGAAATGGTCACAGAGGAAGCGGACAACACTTTCTGAGACCCATCCGTCAGCACAAATAGGGGAGTCTGACTTCCTAAAAGATTCTGTAGCTGCCAGGTACACCCTAATTGCCCGGACCACATCCAAGGCATGAAAAGCAATTTCCTTCAGATATTTTGGCCTGGGACAAAGGGAAGGCAACACAATGTCTTCATTCAAATGAAAATCAGAGACAACCTGAGGAAGAAACGACAGAGGCAAAGAACCACCTTATCTCTGTGAACCACCAAGTAAGATAAACGACAGGATGCTGTCAGTTCCGACACCCTGCATGCAGAGGTGATCGCCACCAAAAAGGCCACCTTCTGGGACAGCGTAAGCAGGGGAGTCTCCCAAAGATTCTCTAAAGGAGGTTTCTGGAAGACAGAGCACCAAATTGGGGTCCCAAGGCTGCAACAGAGACCACACTGGAGTGGTCAAGTGCCTAACTCTCTGAAGAAAAGTATGTATCAGGGGAGTATGTGGCCAAGGGCCAGTGAAAAAAGGCCACTAAGGCCGACACCTGACCCTTGATACTTGGTACTCAAGGCCAGTTTCTGCTTAACCCAGAAGAGGGGAGCCACAGGAGAAAGAACCAGGAAAAGACAGCTGTGCTGCCGGGACCATCGTAAAAAACACAAATGCCAGGAAGTGATGTCAAAGGGGCGGTACGCATTTAAGAGCGTCGATTTGCTCCTTCATGCTGATTGGCATGAAGGAGGAGCCAATCGACGCCCTGAAACGCGTACCGCCCCTTTGACATCATTTCCTGGCATTTGTGTTCCATGCTGGTCCCGGCAGCAAGGCTGTCCTTTCTGGTTCTTTCACCTACATCCACCCTCTGCTGGTTGGTTGGAATCTTCACCATCAAGCTGCACATTGGACAACCCGGGACCACCCGTCACTGGATTTCTTGCCACATCCTATGATGAGCCTGGTTTATTTTAATGCTAGCAAGTGCATTTTTATTCTTTGGCAATAAGAGCCGGTTCACACTGGGGCGACCTGTCAGGCGACCTGGTCGCCTGACAGGTCGCTGTAGGTCGTCTGCCATAGAGAAGCTGTGGACCCGTTCTAATAGGAGCGACACAAGTCGCTCCGACTTAGAAAAAGGGTCCGTAGCTTCTTTGGGGCAACCCGGAGCAACATGCATAGACTTCAATGTTATGAAGTCCGTGCCGGCCGCCCCGAGGTCGCGGCGCGAGCAGCGCCGCGACTTGTGAGGTCGCCCCGGCAATTCGGATCGCTCTAATGTGAACCGGCTCTAAAAGTCTTGTTTTCTGCACTTAGAGGCGCCTTCTGTTTGTTTGTTTTCTTTGTACCAGAGTTTGCTTCCCTCTTGGAATTGCTGCCCTAGTGCTGCTGAGACACCTGCTTGCCTGTTCTGTATCCAATCCATTGCGGACATCGCCTCTGCCCAGAATCCACTATCCAGAGTGCCCTCCATCTCCTTATACTGGATTTAGATTATCCAGCCCATCGCCCAGTTTAGCAGTTGTAGATCTCACAGGAAAAAAACAGGAGAAAAAAAAAATCTATCTAAAAAGAAAAAAATAAATAAATTGCCAGGACCAGAGATCCCAGCAAGGAACTAGGTTTTTACTCCTGGACTAGGCAGAAAAAAAAAGTACCTATAGCAGAAAGAGGGAGTATACCCCCCCGGTACTGCCCATAGGAGTAGCCAGACTTTTTTTCTGCCTAGTGTCCTACTTTTGTAGGAGGCAGAATAAACCAATGGTTAAGAAGATCAAGAGCTGTGTCCGTCAATGAACGAAAGAGAAATATATTTGTGTGCCAATTTAAAACAGTTTGTGGATTTTGTTTATTTTTTACTCTGTATTCCAAGCAGTGTTAATTTTGGCAGCAAATTTCAATTTAGTTTTAGTCTTCGGATTAAAATGGCATTTTAGTTTTAGTCCTATTTTAGTCTTCTGCAAGTGTTTTAGTTTTAGTCGTATTTAGTCGACTAAAACTCCAGTATATTTTAGTCGACTAAAACGCCCTACATTTTAGTCGACTAAAACGCCCTACATTTTAGTCGACTAAAACTCATTTTAGTCATCTATAATCAAATGGGTGTAGTTCAATTGTAATTTGTATTGCATTATTTAAGCATTTCTCTACAATTTCCAAACTCATTATATACTACTGCTGGTCATGGAGTGAAAAATCTAATATGTTATTATTTATGCTTTGAGCATGCACCAGTGTTAATTTTTGGCAGCAAATTTTGATTTAGTTTTAGTTATAGTCTTTTGACTAAAATGCCATTTTAGTTTTAGTCGTATTTTAGTCTTAAGACTAAAATGCCATTTTAGTTTTAGTCGTATTTTAGTCATCTGAATTGTGTTAGTCGACGAAAACGTTTTAGTCAGTTTTAGTCGACGAAATTAACACTGATTCCAAGGGCTGTTTTTTTCACATTTTGAATAGGTGACTGGAAGCAGAGAACTAAAAGCTCCTCCTGCTTATATTTTGCTGCATGCAGGGTGGGAAAGATCTGGGTCACGTGACAGCTGTATATCGGTTAGGGAAAAAAAAAAAAAAAAAAAAAGTAGATTTTTTTTTTCCCCTTTTTATTTACAGTGCTATCATCCACATACAGAAATAGAAAGGACAATGTAAATTAAACAGTGTGTGTGTTTAATATCAATTTAACCACTTGCCGACTGCCTAACGCAGATCTACGTCGGCAGTCAGCCCCTCACAGGCAAAGCGACGTAGGTCTACGTCGCTAGTCTGTGAGGGTCTAGGGAGCGAGCGCGCGCGCCCCCGGAGGCGTGGTCACGGACCCCCCTCGCGCGTGTGACCGGCGGACCCGATGTCCGCCGGTCACTCGGCGATCGGCGTGGGAGAGGGAGAAAGTCAGGCGGCTTGTGTAAACAAGCTGCCTGTCATTCTCCCCTGTGTATGAAGGATGATCATACGGTTCTACTATGTAGAACCGTCGATCACTCTTCATACATCTGAAGTCACAGTAGAAAGCACGCCCCTAGGGACACACACAGCCCCTCCCTCTCAAATAAAGTCAACCCCTTCACCACCAGTGTATTTTTACAGTAACAGTGCATATGTATAGCACTGATTACTGTAGAAATGTCACTGGTAACCCCAAAAGTGTCAAAGATGTCAGTCAAGGGTCCGATCTGTCCGCCCCAATGTCGCAGTACCGCAAAAAAAAAAAAAAAAAAAAAAATCGCAGATCGCCACCATTACGCCTTAAAAAAAAAAAAACACAACAAAAATTAAAAAAATCTTTCTCTTTGTTAGTAAACGCGATGACTTTTGCGCAAACCAATCAAAATACGCTTTTTGCGATTTTTTTTACCAAACATAGGTAGCATAAAACAAATTGGCCGAAAATGTTAAAAAATTTTGATTTTTAAATTTTTTTGGGGGGGAATTTCATATAAAAAAAATGTGAAAAATATTGCTATTTTTGCAAAATTGACGCTTTTTTTTGTTTATAGCGCGTGATCAAAAAATCGCACAGGTGATCAAATACCACCAAAAGAAAGCTCTGTTTGTGGGAAAAAAAGGACGCCAAATTCGTTTAGGTACAGCGTCGCACGACCGCGCAATTGTCCGTTAAAGTCACGCAGTGCCGAATCGCAAAATACCCCCTGGTCAGGAAGGGGGTAAAATCTTCCGGGGCTTAAGTGGTTAAGATAAAATATTCTAATCCCAAAGTCCAACTTCAACCCAATGTGCCTGTGTTAAATTACATTGCATGTAAAAAAAAAAAAAAAAAAACATATACAATACAGTTCCTTGCAAAAGTGTTCACACCCTTGACTTTTTACCTATTTTGTTAAATTACAGCCTTAAGTTAAATGTTTTGTTAATCTGAATTTTATGTGATGGATCAGAACACAATAGGCTAAGTTGGTGAAGTGAAATGAAAAATATATATTTTTTTTAGAAATAGAAAACAGAAAATTGGCATGTGCGTATGTATTCACCCCCTTTGTTAAGAAGCCCATAAAAAGCTCTGGTGCAACCAGAAGACTTCAGAAGTCACATAATTAGTGAAATGATGTCCACCTGTGTGCAATCTAAGTCATTACATATACACACCTTTTTTGAAAGGCCCCAGAGGCTGCAACACCTAAGCAAGAGACACCACTAACCAAACACTGCCATGAAGACCAAGGAACTCTCCAAACAAGTAAGGGATAATGTTGAGAAGTACAAGTCAGGGTTAGGGTATAAAAATATCCAAATCTTTGATGATCCCCAGGAGCACCATCAAATCTATCAAATGGGAAGAATATGGCACAACAGCAAACCTGCCAATAGACTGCCGCCCACTACAACTCACGGACCGGGCAAGGCGGGCATTAATCATAGAGGCAGCACAGAGACCTAAGGTAACCCTGGAGGAGCTGCAGAGTTCCACAGCAGAGATTGGAGTATCTGTACATAGGAGGACAATAAGCCGTATGGGCCATAGAGTTGGGCTTCATGGCAGAGTGGCCAGAAGAAAACCATTACTTTCAGCAAAAAACAAAATGGCACATTTTGAGTTTGCGAAAAGGCATGTGGGAGACTCCCATAATGTATGGAGGAAGGTGCTCTGGTCTGATGAGATTAAAATTGAACTTTTCGGCCATCAAAGAAAAGGCTATGTCTGGTGCAAACCCAACACATCACATCACCCAAAGAACACCATCCCCACAATGAAACATGGTGGTGGAAGCATCATGCTGTGGGAATGTTTTTCAACAGCCAGGACTGGGAAACTGGTCAGAGTTGAGGGAAAAATGGATGGTGCTAAATACAGAGATAAACCTGTACCACTCGGTGCGTGATTTGAGGCTAGGACGGAGGTTCACCTTCCAGCAGGACAATGACCCCAAACACACTGCTAAACCAACACTTGAGTGGTTTAAGGGGAAACATGTAAATGTGTTGGAATGAACTAGTCAAAGCCCAGACCTCAATCCAATAGAAAATCTGTGGTCAGACTTAATGCTGGCCATACAGTAGCCGAAAAATCAGGCAAACTAATTTTCGAAAAATGAAAAATTGGCCGTGAGAGCAGAGGATCGTGCCATCATGTAATGACCGACTTTTGAACGATAAATCGTTCAATGGACATAAATTAATCCGTTCAGTTTGTTACATATGCCTAGTGCAAACAGGTCGGCCGAGAAACACATTAACCTTTCAATTTATCGTTCGGCAGGTACAAAAAGTATTGACTTTAGGGGGGAAAAAGAAACGAAAAGAAGAAAAAAAAAAAAAAAAGGAAGAAAAAAGTCGGTTAGACTCACCGGTAACGGTGTTTCTCCTCTCACCTTCCAGGACGGCAACACATGAGAGATGAGAGGCTCCACCCTTCAGGAAACACAATCAGTTCACAGTTGCTAAAAGGCCCCACCCTTCCCCTTGTCCCTGAATTGTAAAAAAAGTAGTTCTCCAACCGATTCACAAGGGATGTATAATCACAGGTACTTGCCACCTATTGTTTACATTCTTTCCTCACCCTTTTAACAGGGCGGGAAGTAGGCCTGCTGTCCAGTTACCAGTAAGTCTAACAGACAGATTTCTCCTCTCACCTTCCAGGACGGCAACACATAAGAGGATAATAAAGTAACCACAGGCCTACCTTAGAGTGGGCCTGTAGTACCTTTCGGCCAAAGGCTAGGTCTTGCTGAGTCAGTACCTCCACTCGGTAGTGCTTCAGAAAAGTGTCATTACTGGACCAGGTAGCTGCACTGCGAATCTGTTCCCAGGAAGTTCCCGCTTTTTCGGCCCAGGAAGTTGCCAGTGCTCTGGTTGAGTGGGCTTTCAGTTTTGCTGGCACAGGAATACCTGAAACTTCAGACATGGTAATGGCTTGCCTGATCCACCTAGTGACTGAAGGTTTTCTTGCTTGCAGTTGCTTTCTTGGTCCAGAGTAGAGGATCAAAAGTTGACTAGATCTTCTAAACTACCTGATCCTCTGTAAATAAGTGAGGAGGCATCTCCTCACATCTAAACAATGAAATTTAATTTCCTTTTCATTTCTAGGGTTATCACAAAAAGGATGGTAAAATTATCTCCTGCTTCCTGTGAAAGGAAGATGCTACTTTGGACAGATATAGAGGATTTGGCCTGAGGATAATCCTATCTGGGAAGATCAACATAAATGGTTCTTTAAATCGAAAGACCTTTTAAGTCCCCTACCCTTCTGGCTGTCATGACAGCTAACAGGAAGGCTAGTTATAGGGACAAAAACTTAAAGTGAACCACTTTTATAGGTAAAAAAGGGTTTCTAGATAACGCCTCTAGAACCCTAGTCAGGTCCCAAGGAGGGAACCTGTCTCTAGTGACGGGGTAGCGCTATCCCTGGCCGTTAAAAATCTTTTAACTAAAAAGGTTCTTTTGCAAGTCTCGTATCTAGAAAAACAGAGAGCTGCTATTTGTACCCGAAGGGTGCACTGTTGACCGCCCCACCATTTTCTACCCCATCATGTAGGAAACTCAAGATTATGGGGACAGAGGCGGAAGAAATTTGCTTCTGCCTACGCCAGGTACAAAATGTTTTCCAAACTTTAGTATATTTTCCTCGTTATTGGTTTCCTGCTCAGGAGTGTGTCTATCACTCTGAGCAGACCTTTAAGGATCTGGCGCTCCCTAACCAGACCGTCAACTGGAAGACCTCCGGCCTGGGGTGCCAAACTGGTCCCTGCAATAGTAGGTCTGGGAGGTTCGAAAGCTTCCAAGGAGGCGCCACCGATAACGCCTTCAGGGTCCCAAACCACGTCCTCCTTGGCCACCATGGCGCAATCAGGAGGGGGAGACCTGGGGAACGACTGAGCTTCTGTAAAAGCCGAAGTATAAGGGGGAAAGGCATAGGCTAACTCAAACTGCCATATCTGGGCCAGAGCATCCAGGCCCACCATCCCTCTTTCCCATGAAAGGGAAAAGAATCTCCTTACCTTTCTGTTCTGTAGGCATGCAAAAAGGTCTATTTCTGGGCAGCCGAATTTCTGGACTAGTGTCTGAAACCTTTGGATTTAGCTCCCACTCCCCTTGTCTTATTGGATGGCGACTGAGGAAATCTGCTTCCCAGTTGCTTTCCCCTTTCATGTAAAATGGCTGACAGGGAGATCACCCTTCCTTCGGCCCAGACTAGGATTTCCTGGGCTAGTACCAACAGGGGTCTGGACCTGGTACCCCCTAGGTGATTCAGGTAAGCTACTGTTTTAGCATCGTCGGAGCAGACCTGAAATTTCAATGCCTGAAATGGAACTCTTGAAGGCTCTTAGGGCTTTGCCCACTGCTCTGAGTTCTCTGAAGTATGAGGACGACTGGGCTACTTCCTTGTCCCAAGTGCCCTGGGCTTTGCCTCCCTCTAGAGGAGTCCCCCACCCGCAAGCACTTGCATCTGTGGTGACCTTCAGAGGGCTCCACTGACCCCAAGGACTGCCCTTTTCCAAATTGCTTGGTACCTTTTACCTGAGGGGTGAGGATCACACTTTCGTCTAGGAACTCTTTTTGTCCCAGGAGGAAAGGTGGAAGAATTGAAGGTCTCACTCTCTTGAGTGTAACTGCACCCAAACTACTGCTGGGATGCTGGCTGACATGAGCCCCAGAACTCTCAGGATCTCTCTCCTTGAGCACGAGGGGGCAACCATCAGCCCTTTCACCGAAGAGACCCTAAAAAGTTCTGAACCTGGGCCGGCTCCAGGGATGACTTTTCCATGCTGATCAACCAGCCTAGCATCTGTAGGACTGTTAACACCTTCTGGGTGTTTGATCTCACTTGGTCCACCGACAGACCAAAAATCTGTAGATTGTCCAGGTAAGGAATCAAAGCTATTCCCTGGAGATGAAGATAGGCCACGGCTTCTGCCAGGATCTTGGTAAAAATCCTTGGATTGGCTGCTAGACCAAAGGGGAGTGCCCTAAACTGCCAATGCACAGTCCCCTCCTTGGTAACCACCGCAAATCTCAGAAAGGCCTGGTTTTCCAGATGAATCGGAACATGCAGGTAGACATCCCTGAGATCCAGAGTAGTCAAACATCTTTCAACAGGTTTTTTGCAAACTGTATAAATACCTTCCATTGAAAACCTCTTATACTCTAGGAACTTTAAGTTTCTGAGGTTTATGATAAGGCAGTATTTCCCCGAGGGCTTGGGTACCACGAACACGTGGGAGTTAAAGCCTTGGTAAAGCTGATCTTCTGGCACAGGAACTATCACTAGTTGTTCCGCCAGTTCTTGAATCCCATACAAAAGGGCGCTTCTTTTTAGTACATCCTTTGGAGGATGAGTTAAAGTCACTTCTAGTGGGGGTATGGATGAAAATTCTAGGCGGTAGTCTTCCTGAATGAGGTGAAAAATGTATGGACTGACTGAGATTTCCTCCCATTGGGAAATTAATTGAGACAGTCTGCCCCCCACTTTGACTCTGGCGTCACTTAGTATTTTTGGCGCTTGAGCTTGGAGAGGGGAAGAGCAAATTACTTCTTTGCCTACCTCTACCAAAGCCCCACTTCTTATTGGGTTCTTCTTTGGCTCTCTGTTGACTTTGCCCCCGGGGGCCACGAAAAAATTTCCTATATCTTTTCCTTTTGGGCTTGCTAGGAAATTTCTTCCCCCCTTCTCAGAAGACCTGGACAACACTTCATCCAGGCCTGAGTCATACAGCAGGGACCCTTCAAAAGGTAGCCCACAGAGCTTCACTTCTGAAGTCGCCTTCCCAAGCATTAACCCAAATGGCTCACCCTGCTGAATTAATGATCTCCTTACCAGCCAGTTTGTTAATACACCTGTAACAAAAGAGCTTGATGTGAGATCTGGGCAGTTTCTCCCCGCAATTACCACACTTCTTAAAAGGAGCTAGTGCTTGCAGATACAGGGGTTGGTTTATCAGAGGCCTTCTGGGTTCCACCTGGGGATTCTGCAAGAGAAGAGACAAATACAAGATCGCGCTTCCTACCCCACAAAAACGTGGCCACAGGTCCCCCGATGGGGAGAGCATGGTAACCACCAGGGGCTAAGCCTGACGCTTCCTTGAAAGAGGAACAGTAATACCCCCCAATAAGGAAAAACTGCACTTAAGGTGCACCGATCTGCTCTTGCCTGTAGCTACCTGCGCCGACTTTCCCTCCTCCTTCTCCATGAGGTGGGTTGTGGTGGGCTTCATATTTCTTATTTAGCTGGAGAGTCTGCCTTACTGCCACTATGCAGGTCCGGCGTCTCCTCCGTACTAGATTCCTTCTTCGAGGTCGCACTGCGCATGAGCCGCTTTTCCTGCACAAACCGGAATTTCCGGTTTCAAAGCGAGGCTTGGAGCGAGCTGGGTCCCCCTCCAAGCCGCCACTATGTCCCACAGCCGAACCGTCTGGCTGTATGGAAGGGAGGACAGGAGGAGACCCCTGCTAAAGAGCAGGCAACAGGCTCTGGAGGGACCACCACTGTTTGTGATCGACTGCCCGTATCACCGAAGCAACCTGTGAGAAAGCCTATCGAAGGCGTGCAGGAAGAGTGCGGTCTTCACCGGCATTCCAGAACCTGCCTTGCGGGGGGGTCATCCAACACACAGTCTTCAGGTCAGAGAAAAAAAATTAACGTTTTGCTGTAGCAAAAACGTAATCAATACTGAGGGACAAGGGGAAAGGTGGGGCCTTTTAACAACTGAACTGATTGTGTTTCCTGTAGAGTGGAGCCTCATCTCTCATGTGTTGCCGTCCTGGAAGGTGAGAGGAGAAAAAAAATCTTCAAAGTTGTGGGCATGTTCTGTAAATTAAATGATGCAAATCCTCAAACAATCCATGCTAAATCCAGGTTGTGAGGCAACAAAACATGAAAAATGCCAAGGGAAGTTAATACTTTTGCAAGGCACTGTACATATCCCTAATGCTTTTTATCAAGCTCTGACAATTATGTTTACAATCAGCTACATTGCTCTTTTCTACCTGGTGATACACAGCTCACAAATCCCAGGAATGTTCGTGTAAATCAGCACTGCAAAGATATATTTCAACTCCCTCTTCTATTTCAGGAGAGAAATAGCTTATTGGAGGGATAAGACTTAGTTAATAGTAGGGATGCACCGAAATGAAAATTCTGGGCCGAAACAGAAACCGAAAGTTCAGGATGCCCTTGGCCGAAAACCGAAACTGAAAATTACTTTTTACCCCCAAATGATTTTAAAATAGTTTATTTGCATCCTCTGAATGCAAATACACTTCTTCCAGGCCAGTCCCTAATGAAATCCAGTCCTTATTAGTAATTACAATATAGATTTGAGCTTGCCACAAAAATGATGAAAGCAGGCCATCACGGATAATATAATATACTGCGATAAGTCCCATTCAAAAACAGTCTCTGTAATTCACAGGCAATACAATCAGTGCAGGATTGAATTACAACAGGAATTTAACCCAAAATGTCCCATCTGCTAGCTCTTCCTGAGGCCTTCCTAACATGGTGAAAGAGATATGATCAATGATGTGACTCACAAAGATGGTGTATAACTGGCCAAAACCCACAGTCATTAAAGTGCAACCAAAAAAGGATCAAGGATATGAGCTTCAGTCTGGTTATTAAATATTCGACTGTCACTAAATGAAGTAACTTGCATGTATGCATTACGTAATTGGTTTGTGGGTGGCACTTATCTGATGGAACTAAAGTGTCTGATGTTTGACCACAAATGTATTCAGTTATTCCCTCATTTCCGGTGCACCTCGACTGTTATCCAAACTCTGCTATCTTAATAATGATAGGGGGATGATAGGCCCGCAAGGTTGGATGCTAGATGGTCTAGACGATCCCCTAGTACCGGAGTATCTTCTCCTGTTGCGCGGGCATGTAGCCAGCCAGCCACCCGCACTCCGTGCTGGGATCCCGGAAGGGGCATCCGTTCGCGTATGACGCACCATTAAAGTGAAAGCTGCTGCTGCTATTCATTTTCGGCATATATGACCCATTTTCGGCCGAAATGGGATAGGCCCATTTCCGGCCGAAAATTTCAGTTGCCGAAATTTCGGTGCACCACTAGTTAATAGACAAGTTAGAAGCAGAGCACGCCTTTAAAGCTAAAAGAAAAAAAAAAAAAGGTCTGCAAAGTCACATGCCAGGAACAGGAGCTTTTATACATCAAGCAAAAAAAAACCCAAACAGATATGACATCAAGCCTTTGTATGAGGTCTGCTGATGCCTGTGGTTTGATCCATAATAATTATTTTCTTATGTGACTTTTTGTGGACTATTTTACCTTTTTTCACTGTGTGTCTACAGCTAGATAAGGCTGAGCCCCCCCCCCCCCCTCCCGCCACCTTTCCAAGGCTCTCCCATTTGATTGGGATGCCTGGTAAGAATGTGACTGGCAGCATCCAGTGCATGTGACACAGCAAGAGCAACTGAGGTTATACCTACTTCCCACTTTCTGATCTTAGAAACGACAAGGGATTTAGTCACTTTCAGTTTTCGGTCTAATGTAAACAAGCGGTTATTGGCTTGAACAAGCATCTCAAACCCATCTTTGATCAGGTGCTTTGGAGGGCAGAAGAGACAGCTGGGGGTCTAATAGACCCCAAATCTCTCCATAAATAGGACCTGTCACGGCCCATGCTATGACAAGGGATTTTGTTCATCCCTTTTGATGGCAATAAGAGATAAAAAAAAATTTAAAAGATAAAAGTGCAAAAAAAAACCCTCCTCTATAACTGTAAACTGTAATGGTTTTAAATCGTTGCCAATGGAGATTTTTGAGTACCGTGGTTTGGCACCGTTCCACGGGTGGATGCAATTTTAAAGTGTGACACGTTTGGTATCCATTTACCCGGTGCAACTCCTCTTTTATATTTTACCAAACAACCGGGTATTATATTTTGTTTGTTTGCATTAAAATCTTTAAAATGTATTTTTTACCCTAGAAATTAGTATTTGAAAACTGCTACGCGAATATAATGTGACATAAAAATATGCAATATTTTATTCCCTAGTGTCTCTGCTTAAAAAAAAAAAAATATATATGTTTGGGGTTCCAAGTAGTTTTCTAGAAAATATTTAGATTTTTACATGTATGCAAGAAGTGTCAAAATTCACATTTGAGATTGGCAGAACCAAGATCTCCAGCAGGGAGATCGCAAGAACTGAACCATATAACCTGTGGGTGTTCTGATCCATCAGAATAGATTTTTTTTTTTGGGGAGGGGGGGGGGTTGAGAGGGGTGACCACCATTTCTAGGTGTTTAGTCTATTTAACAAAAAAAAAAAAAAAAAGAAAACATAAATCAACTTACAACTTGTTTTCCAGCTCTCCACCTTGCTCCTTAAAAAGCATAAAGCAAGTGTAACAGCTATTGTGTTTAATGCATCTCCAATGATAGTTAGGGGGAATACCCTCTAACATGGCAATACAGTATGCAACTGTCTTACACGACATTTAAATGATGGTTTTAGAAAGAATCATAATTAAATTTAAAAAAAAAAAAGTTACTTCACTTGAAGCAAAATAAAACCCTTCCATCCTTTACTGTTAGAGACCGTGCCATCTTGGCCTCTATTTAGATGTGCAGTTGCCATGTACTGCACACATGGCCAGCTAGGACTCTAAGCATTTGAGGGCTTGAAGGTCCAGTTGAGAGCGAACATATATGTCCACTGGCAACTGACAGTTATGATCAGAGAAATGCCTTGAAAGTAACGGCTTTGGTAAATACTTACAGTATGTTTTGTTCTTCTTTAATACGATTTTTACTACACCTGGTGCATAAAAAAAGTGCACACACGCAAACGTGAGACAAACAAAAAGTGGACTCACTATGGCCTGCCCAGCAGAAACCAGGCAGACCCCGTTCTCCAGGGGGACTGCCGAAACAGCCCACCCCAAGTACTAGGTGGGGCTCCCCCGAAGGGAGACCCCATGAGAGAGGGCGAACTAAGCCAGAAGGCCATATCCACACCCTCCAAACACGTTCAGGGCAGGCCCGAGGACCTACGCTGTACTAATCGTGCAGTGACAACCAAAAAGACAAACGTGGACACACAACAAATAAAAAAAAAAAAAAGAGTGGGGAAAGGGAAGTGGAGAAGTGCAAAACCTTGACAGGCCCCTCGACCAGGAATAAAAAATTGCTCTGGTCTGGCCTGTCCTAAGAGGCAGGTGCGAAAAAAGTGTGTGGTGCAGTGACCAAAGTGCCAAAAACTCAAGGTGAGCTGCCCCTCACCAGTGAGAATTACGGCACCCCTGGGCTGCCACCCCAGGGGCACATACACCACGGGCTTCTTTCGCTCTCGGCCCCCGGCCAGACCCGGTGTAGCCCATCCCTACCAGGAGGTTTGGAACGTAGACAGCTTAGGGAGAGCCTGCCTTCAACTGGGGACGAGCCTTTTGCAAGGCCAGATTCAACCCAGGAAGAAAAGCCCTCCCACCGCCATCCCTATTCCTTACCAATTACATCCAGGAGCAGTACTAACCGGCTGAGGACTTCCAGCTTTCTCGCTCCCTTCAAACTGATAGGTGCGATTTCCCATTCAAATCAGAAGGCCATGGACCCATCCGGCTTTCTCTGACAGTGCCTACTTCCCAGTCCCCCAGATTCTCCTGGGTGCCCTGGTTCATTTCAGCCCCTGCCGATACTAACCATCAAGGTCCATACCAACTGATAAGAACAGATACTACACTTGATCTTAGCCAAAAGTCTGAGAATACCAATTACCAAGTTATACTAACTATTCATAACAGCAATTCTGTACCTACAAGTGGTACCATTTCCCTCTACTTGCCAGCAGTCCAATGCTTTCTGGATAACTAATGGTTAGAGTGGTAAGGGATAGGATCTGTGTGAGACAAAAGCACTGACTGGCTGCCTTTGCCAAAAATGCCAATCAGTATCACTCCCACACACAGACCTGCACCATTGCCACAGCTATAACCGTAGTGCTGCTTGCAGGTAAGCATTTTACTGCTACTTCTTTCTAGGAGCATTTACCAAATGGCCACTTTACAATAACCATCCACACAGTTTATGCATCTCCCAAAGTCTTTCACAAAATGTACTTACTTGCAACTTGTCTTTGTCCATTTTAACTGGCCTTCCTTCTTCAACCATAAGGGACTTAAGGTTTTGTACTGCTGGAAGTCTCTGATGACTTTCCAAATAGACTCGAACTTTAATTTCAACGTCTACAGACACGGTATTAATTGTCACAGTGACAGTAAAAGTGTCAGACAGATGATTGCTGTCATCGTGCTTGTAAGCCACACGTCCATTTTTTAGGTCTTCATGTGTGAACAGTGTTGAAACCTGTTTTTCTCTAATAATCTTTCCATGCTTTGGTGGTAGACTTATGCTATAAAGAATGTCACTCTCACTTTTTACATACGTGTTTGTTGCAATGCTAAAGTTGGCTGCCGTTATCACTTTATCCTTTCCTTTCTGGACCAATAAACCAGTATTGTTTATTAGTTTAATGAAGGGCTCGGACGCTGTAACTTCTAGCAGTGAGGATGTGTAATGTTTTCCATCAGTTACAAACAAGACAAAACGGCCATAGGCCCCACCCTGGTGAATGAAAAGGACACGTTTATTCTTCAAGTCATCCTGTGTGAACTGGTAAAGCTTTTTAGAAGTATCATCAGATGAAACAAGATCTCCATTTGGAATACCACGCCTGGTATATAATAATTGACCATCATCAAAATCGGTATCAGGATCATGGTAGCACAAGTCTTCCAGTGTTAGCAACCTCTGACTATTTCTGACTACATGAAAAAGTTTATCAACCACACGGATAGGCTTCTCGTCATTCTTCAACTCTATGGATATGTTAAAAGTAAATTCCGTCTGAATAAGATTAGCACCTAGGTCAGGGGGTTCTGATTCAGAAGAAGCAAGAACAACAAAGCCATCTGACAAGGTTTCTGAATCGTCATGGACATACATGAGGCGTTCACCCAAGATATCTTGTGTGGAAAAGACAGTGATGTTATCATTGCTTGTTGGAGAAGTAGAAAAATTTATCAATTTGAGTTTACCATTGAGTGGACTCCTCAAAACCTTGAAGGAAAAGGTTTTATTATTTAAAGTTTGTGCAAACAGCTCATCTTTTGTTATAAGTTTTGTTTCACCCTCTCCTAATGACAATCCTTTGTTTGTCAGAATGATGCTATTCAAGTCTGCCTTAATAAGTATTCTAAAATTATACGGCTTTGATTGTGCATATTTTGTAAATATAAGGAACTTGAAGGAATCTTGGGCATCTTCACGTGGTTGGTCATTTAATTTGTATTCAAGGTTTCCCTCTATAATATCAATCTGACTGAACACACTATTTTTACTTAAAACCTTATTTTTACTTAGAATATTTCCTTTAGTGGGCATGGATTCTAATTTAAAAAAAATATCCTTATCTTCAATACCAATTTCCTCCACTATGGCACGTAGATTGTCAACACCAAAAATGGTCTTCTCTGTGTTCTCAATCTTCAAAGGAATATATTTAAGCAATGTATATTTAAGCCACTGTACTTTAATTGGAAATATAAATTCTTCGCTAGACTTATTGGCTACAGTAATTTTAAATTTTAAATGGTCAATCACATCAGATTCTTGGATCTCTTTGTATGTATTAAGGTATCGTATTCTCTCTCGTTCTAGAGAACGCTGGGTAAAGGAGACTGCTGGTTTCCATTCATTTGCAGAACTTCGTCTCTGGATTTGGCCAAACTTTGGCATTTCTGTAACATCAAGTTTAATTTCTATGTCCTGGTTTACTGCATTAGTTTCCACTGCCAAGTTGCTTGGTTGAAGTAAAACACTTCCTCCTTGAATCACTTCAATACCTGTGTTATTTGCTACTTTAAATTCTAGCGGTATGGCCAAAATTCTTAGCACGACTGTATTACTCACTTTATCACCATCGCTAACTCTTATCACAAGTCTTGAATTCTTGACTCCACGGTGAATATAATATATGTGGCCTTCAAGCAAATCAGAATAAGAAAACGTAGTAATGGCTTTTTCAGGATCTTTAATGTTTTCTACAAATCCAGAATCTACATTCAAGTTACCAAGGATTACCAGATGCAAGTTCTGTGGCTCAGAGTCCACATCGGAAATTTTTATCAGATTTCCAGTAAGGCGTTTCTTGGAGTTTTCCACTAGGGTGAACAAATTTCCTTCTGGCAAAGAAAGCTCTGGGGCATCGTTAGAGGGTGTCACAGTTATGTTGAGAATGTACAATGTTTCCCCACGAAGATAAGGAGGCATCTCATTTTTGCTATTTGTAGTAACAGAAAAGATAAACTGATCGCTTGATCCTTCGGTGCCATCATGAGTATAGGTAATTCTTCCATGCCACAGATCTAGCATGGTAAACATACCCTTCTCTTGTGAAGAAACATCAAACTTCAGCTGGCCATGTAGTGGGTATCCAACTACTTTAAATAAAATTTGAGACTGACGAATACCAAGCTCCTTAAAATTTAAATTCAGTTTTATGTGTTTAGACTGCAGAGTGCCTTTACTACCTTCCTGTACCACCAAATTATTCAGGGTGAGGAAGGCATCGTTTTCATTTTTCTTGGTCACCACCGTAGGGACATGAGAAATAGTAGGAGCCAATGTCAAAAGAACAGTTTTTACTTCCAGTGTTGAAACAGTGCTCAGTGCAGCTTCAGTTTTGCAACCGGGTGAAATATCTTTAGTGGACAAAACATTTCTATATCCAAGCTTGACTGAATTCACCCTTATATTTTTAATACAGCCTTTAAATGAGCCTCCTTTCGAATGCTTCCCAGAAAGTGTCGTCAGACCCAAACGCTTTACATGGTCACGTGAAACATCACTGATACCACCCACATACATGGGACCATGAGTTTTAACATGTGATGGGAGCAGAGCTTTCTCAGTCTTCTCCCCTACTGTAAGATGAAAATGTCTAGATGTGATTTTGAGTTTGATGTAATGCCATTTATTCTCTGTGATAGAACTTAGGAAATCAAGCTGTGCTATATTGTTCCCCTTTCCAATGCTGGCTCTTACAACCCAGTCTATTATTTCTAAACAAATGAAATATTCGCCTTTCCCCGACTGAAACATTAACAAGCCTCTTCCAACTGAAGGCTGAAGAAAACATTCCCAGACAGCATCATCCTCCATGTTCCAGCGTGGGAAAGCCAAGTATGATTTGGAACTAAATAAACTGATAGGATCCTCTTCATTTATAAAGAACTCATCACTGCATCCTAGAGATACCTCATGAACATTTTTAAGACCAGCGTATGGTCTAAGGTTAGACAGTAGATCATATTCATTAAATAAGACATCATCCAGACATCCCCTAAAATAAGCATGCATATCTTTTGCATAGGGGACTTTAAGGGTGCCAAATCCTCCAACATAGAGGCCATGCTGTATGTTAAATGTATTGGATCCACCAACAATAATATCAGATTTGACATGCGTATCCACTGTAAGGGTAACATCCGTGTCTTCATGGCTTATTTTGATAAAGTGCCACTTTAAGTCATCTAATCGTAGGCCTTGGTCAAAAGAAAGCACCAGTTCACCCTTTCCAAAATTCATTTTAACCTGCAAAACATAAGTATATTGTTATCTCATATCTATGATCAGACATCATGCTTTCATATCATTCATACATTATATAACCAAATCACTGTTCATTGGATGGATCACAAATTATATATATTCTATATATCTATCTCACAATGCTGTGAATATTAGAACAGGATAAAAAATAAATAAAAAAAAAATTTCCACAAAAAATCATCTCATCTTACTGTCAAGTATAATAAAAATCGCTCACTGCATCGTTTTAGATAAATTAGGACTGCAGCCAGGTTATGGAAATGTCATTGGAAAAAAAATTGCATTTTCAAAAGACTCAATATACCTCAGAATATACATTGAGGGGGGGGGCTTTCCAAAATGGGGTCATTTTGCTGGCGTTTCCATTGTCCTAGTCTGCCAGGACCTTTAAAATTGTGATAGGCAGTCAGGAAAATCCATCCCCCCCCCCCCCCACACAGTAAGAACAAAAGGGAACACCTTTAACCCCTTGATCACCCCCAGAGTTAACCCCTTCCTTGCCAGTGTCATTTATACAGTAACAGTACATATTATTTAGCACTAATTACTGTATTAATGTTACTGGTCCCCAAAAAACGTCAAAAATGTCAGTTAGGGGGTCTGATCTGTTCGCCGCAGTCCCGATAAAAAAGTAAATAAATAAAAATAGCAGAGGTGATCAAATACCACCAAAAGAAAGCTCTATTTGCGGGGAAAAAAAAGGACATCAATTGTATTTGGATTCGGCATCGCATGACCGCGCAATTGTCAGTTAAAGCAACACAGTGCCGAATCGCAACACATGGCCTGGTCATTAAGGGGGTAAAACCTTCCGGAGCTGAAGTGGTTAATATAAAAAGAAAAAAAAAAAGCTTGCAGTAAATAAATCCAACTGTGTAATCTGTGTGAGTGGATAGAAGGAAGAATTTAAGCCGGCCAAAGACGGTTCGAATCTTGGCCGGTTCAGCAGAAACTGGACAAGATTCAAACCATGTATTGGCAGGCGGAATTGATCGATCAACTTGGGTACAACCAGCCTGCAAAATTTTACATGCGATTATTGCTAGCGACTGTTATAGCCACTAGCAAAAAAGAATGTGTTCTCCGGGTGGGGATAGCTAAATAGACCACATCATAGCTGAAATAGAAAAAGGTCATAGCTGAAATTGTGATTACATGATTCAAGCCACTCTGATTGGTTCCCAATCTTTGTTAAAGCAGTAGTAAACCGTAGGTGTTTTTTTTTTCTTCTTTCTGACCTGCAAAGTATTATCATAATGTGCTAGAATGCATCACATATATTAGCACATTATGTGACACTTACCTGAAAAAGAAGCCCCCCCCCCCCAGCGAAGCGGTCATCTCTGGAGACCACTTCCATCTTTACCTGTCTTCCTTCTGGGTCCGTGGACTCCAGCCGTGTGACTGGCTGGAGCCGCAATGACATCACTCCCGCAAAAACTCGTGAGAGCCGCTGTTTGTGGCACAGGACTCTGAAAAAACGGTGACCGTTCCTTCAGAGCACATGCGCAGATGACATGCATATACAGTAAATATCTCCTAAATAGTGCACAATTAGGAGATATTTACAGTACCTATAGGTAAGCCCTATTATAGGCTTACCTATAGGTACAAGTCTGAGATGGGAGTTTTCTCCCACTTTAGGGCTAAAGCTGTCAGTGACAACTGGATCTGATAGCAGCCATGCACCTTCTGAATAAGCGATGTTGGTTTATATACAATCAGCAAGGAAGACAGAAATGATAATATACAGATTTTGGAAAGGAAGGGATTATTCCAGTTATGTATTCATAGAAAATATAAATTTATATTATATCTAATAGACAAAATGTCTTTATATTAGCTTCCTGTAACCCCATTTGCAGCACTTATAATGGGTGAGGCAGGAGGAGACAAATAACTATTGCTTGGTACAGTGCTCTCAAATTGCCAGAACACACTGGAAAAGCACAGGCCTAAGTCCAATAATGTGGTGCTGTGCCTTTATCAGTAGGCTAGGGCGGCGTAGACTGCTAGGGAAGCAAGTCAAGGAAATAGATCAGTGGCCATTTTGTTTTGAGTCACCCACTGGATGAACGCCACTACTATATGTGACAGTGACAAAAGTATAAAAAAATAAAGCAACAAAATACTTTTCAGCAACAAAAAATACCATTTACTGGAATATGAAATATAAAATCTGTGAAGTTTATATATCTTACCTGTACACGACCTTCATGTAACCCAACAAAGTAATAATCATCCTTCCCTGCTGCCAGAAAAAGTAACCCATCTGCCTTGCTGGTTCGGAACCGTAACTGAAGCGATATCTTTGAGAACGATTCCACCTTCTTCAATTCAACATAACTTTCACCATAAAAAGAAGCTATAAAAAGCAGGAGAAAGTGGACGGTCAATCCAAAACAAACACTAAAAGAGAGATACATGCTTGAGACTCATTAGATATCAGACAAAAGCTACAGGAAGATCGTAATCACAGATTTGTTGCAGGGATGGATGAGAGAAAACTCTCAAATTGAATGAGTCAAGAACTTAAAGCACCCGAGGAAGCGAATACCTGACGTAACGCGGTGCGGAGCCTGCGTGTCGACGTCGAATCGCGGCCACTGCATTTGACATGGTTCATGAGGGAACAGCCTGCACTGCTCAAGTGCTTTACTTGCGAGTTGTTTTATGATCATTTTTAATAAACATTCAGTCTAGAGAGCACTAGATGTTGGCTTTTTTTTTTTATATACCCCCTGACATATTGTCGACGACTGATACCTGACTACATTTAACCCCAGAAGGGAACTGCTAATGGTGAAACAGGGGTCAGAATGCAAGGTGAGCGGCTTAATCACACAGGTGGAGGAGAAGCACTGAGCACTTTGATTGTTTGCATGGATGGTGTATGTATGTATGTATGTATGTATGTATGTATGTATGTATGTATGTATGTATGTACAGTGGGTACGGAAAGTATTCAGACCCCCTTAAATTTTTCACTCTTTGTTATATTGCAGCCATTTGCTAAAATCATTTAGGTTCATTCTTCTTCCTCATGAATGTACACATAGCACCCCATACTGACAGAAAAACACAGAATTGTTGACATTGTTGCAGATTTATTAAAAAAGAAAAACTGAAATATCACATGGTCCTAAGTATTCAGACCCTTTGCTCAGTATTTAGTAGAAGCCCCCTTTTGATCTAATACAGCCAGGAGTCTTTTTGGGAAAGATGCAACAAGTCTTTCACACCTGGATTTGGGGATCCTCTGCCATTCCTCCTTGCAGATCCTCTCCAGTTCTGTCAGGTTGGATGGTAAACGTTGGTGGACAGCCATTTTTAGGTCTCTCCAGAGATGCTCAATTGGTTTAAGTCAGGGCTCTGGCTGGGCCATTCAAGAACAGTCACGGAGTTGTTGTGAAGCCACTCCTTCGTTATTTTAGCTGTGTGCTTAGGGTCATTGTCTTGTTGGAAGGTAAACCTTCGGCCCAGTCTGAGGACCAGAGCACTCTGGAGAAGGTTTTTGTCCAGGATATCCCTGTACTTGGCCGCATTCATCTTTCCCTCGATTGCAACCAGTCGTCCTGTCCCTGCAGCTGAAAAACACCCCCTCAGCATGATGCTGCCACCACCATGCTTCACTGTTGGGACTGTATTGGACAGGTGATGAGCAGTGCCTGGTTTTCTCCACACATACCGCTTAGAATTAAGGCCAAAAAGTTCTATTTTGGTCTCATCAGACCAGAGAATCTTATTTCTCACCATCTTGGAGTCCTTCAGATGTTTTTTAGCAAACTCCATGCGGGCTTTCATGTGTCTTACACTGAGGAGAGGCTTCCGTCGGGCCACTCTGCCATAAAGCCCCGACTGGTGGAGGGCTGCAGTGATGGTTGACTTTCTACAACTTTCTCCCATCTCCTGACTGCATCTCTGGTGCTCAGCCACAGTGATCTTTGGGTTCTTCTTTACCTCTCTCACCAAGGCTCTTCTCCCCCAATAGCTCAGTTTGGCCGGACTGCCAGCTCTAGGAAGGGTTCTGGTCGTCCCAAACGTCTTCCATTTGAGGATTATGGAGGCCACTGTGCTCCTAGGAACCTTAAGTGCAGCAGAAATCTTTTTGTAACCTTGGCCAGATCTGTGCCTTGCCACAATTCTGTCTCTGAGCTCTTCAGGCAGTTCCTTTGACCTCTCATTTGCTCTGACATGCATTGTGATCTGGAAGGTCTTATATAGACAGGTGTGTGGCTTTCCTAATCAAGTCCAATCAGTATAATCAAACACAGCTGGACTCAAATGAAGGTGTAGAACCATCTCAAGGATGATCAGAAGAAATGGAAAGCACCTGAGTTAAATATATGAGTGTCACAGCAAAGGGTCTGAATACTTAGGACCATGTGATATTTCAGTTTTTCTTTTCTAATAAATCTGCAACAATGTCAACAATTCTGTGTTTTTCTGTCAGTATGGGGTGCTATGTGTACATTCATGAGGAAGAAGAATGAACCTAAATGATTTTAGCAAATGGCTGCAATATAACAAAGAGTGAAACATTTAAGGGGGTCTGAATACTTTCCGTACCCACTGTATGTATGTATGTATGTATGTATGTATGTATGTATGTATGTATGTATATATATATATATATTCACTTTATCCCAACACGATTGTGATTTATGGACGCTTGATTTGTTTATATACATACACACACTCACACTCTTATTTTTGTTCACTTTTGAATTTGTTCACTAGTATTCACGGATTTTAGGCGCAGCACTGTTCTTTTGAATTTATTAGAAGTTAAAGCAGTTTTGTAAAGATTTGTGAAAGTTAAACGTTTAATGCGATGCAGTTTTGGAAATGAAATTGCTGAAATCCTTGTAGCATAAATACAGAGGGCAGAGGTTCCAACAAATGGGACATCAAATAACCTTTTGTGTACTACTTTACATTAAAGTGTATCTGTGTTTAGACTTGAAATAACGGAATTTTTGTAAAATCTTACCTGTAAAATTCCTTCCTCTGAGTCCTCCGACAGTCGCCGCCTCTTCATATTCGTCACAATGGGGTTATGACCTTTGCTCCGTAGGAGTAGCTAGGCAACAGAATATGTCAATATTAAGGCTTTTAACATATCCCACCCCCAGGGGGTGGTCCCCTCAGTCAATAACCTCCTACTTCCTGTATCCATACCTCAGTTTCAGTGGAATAGCAGTAGAGTATACAACCGAACCCCAAAAGAGGGGCGGGGGCGGCGACTGTCGGAGGACTCAGAGAAAGGAATTTTACAGGTAAGATTTTACAAAAATTCAGTTTTCTCTTATGTCCTCCGACAGTCGCCGCCTCTTCATATTCGTCACAATGGGGACGTCCCAAAGCAGTGCAAACATGAGGGGTGGGAAACGCAGCCGCGCCTAAGGCAACGCAGTCTCCACATCAGAGAAAGGAACCTTACCAAAGGAAGGAAACCAGCTGGGCAACATGAAAAAACTTGCTCAACAGGAGCAACAACCCAGGAAAAAACAAATAACCTAGGGATAAAAATAAATCCCAAACAGCCAAGGGTCCAAAACAAGGGACCCTAAGGAACCGCCGCACTAAGAACCTTGAGGCCAAAGGAAGCATCTGCCGATGCCTGAACATCCTCCTTGTAGAATTTTGTGAAGGTGTGAACGGTCGACCAAGTCGCCGCCTTACACACCTGGGCCACAGAAGCCCGATGATGACAGGCCCAAGACGTACTCAGAGATCTGGCAGAGTGCGCCTTCACAGGCATGGGGGGGAACATTCCCCTTCAAAGCATAGGCCTGTTCAATGGGCTGTCTGATCCATTTGGCGATGATAGAAGCCGACGCCGCCATGCCCTACCGAGGACCCTCAGGAAGGACAAACAAAGAATACGTCTTGCGAAAAGATACAGTCGCTTTTAGGTAAACCCTAAGCGCCCGAACATCCAAGGAATGCAAATCCACTTCCTTCGGATGTTTTGGCTTCGCGCAGAGCGAAGGCAAGACAATGTCCTCATTGAGGTGAAATTCCGAAATCCTCTTCGGAAGAAAAGAAGGGTTAGGTCGCAAGACCACCTTATCCAAGTGAATGACCAAATACGGAGACCTGCAGGACAGAGCTGCCAGCTCCGACACCCTGCGAGCCGAAGTGATCGCCACCAAAAAGGCGACCTTTATGGACAACATAGACAACGAGATCTTCCTGATCTGTTCAAAAGGAGCATGTTGTAACACGGACAGAACAAGATTCAAGTCCCAAGTGTCGCACCCCTTGACCAAACGTGCCAACCAAGGGGTTAGATGCCACAGGACGTTGAAAAAGAACGGCCAGCGCAGAAACCTGACCCTTGATCGTAGCCAGCGCCAAAAGCTGGTCAACACCCGTTTGAAGGAAGGACCCTAGACACCGAGTATGTGCGAGGGGAATACCCCCTGGACTCACACCAGGCAAAATAGGCCTGCCAAGTACGGTAATAGATTTTCCCCGAGGAAGACTTCCTCGCGTTGATCAAGGTGTGAATGACCTCAGGGGAGAGACCCCTATCCTTCAGGACCTCGGATTCAACAGCCAGGCCGTCAAAGCCAGCGACTGTAAAGCAGGATGGAATATCCTTGAGAACAGAAGATCTTCCCGAAGAGGCAGACGCCCCGGGGCGTCGACCGCCAGATTCACGAGGTCTGCGTACCAGGACCGGCGAGGCCAGTCCAGTGCCACAAGAATTACCGTGTGCGGTTCCGAGGTCAACCTGCGAAGGAACCTGGACAGCAGCTGAATCGGTGGAAACGCATACATCAGTCGGTACTGATGCCACGGAGCTACCAACGCGTCTGACGCGTCTGCCCGAGGATCGCGCGTCCTTGCCACGAACCTTTTCACCTTGTTGTTTAGACGAGACGCGAACAGGTCTACCTCCCGAAGACCCCACTTCGCGCACAACGTCTGGAAGACATCCGGGAGGAGGGACCATTCCCGAGCCGCTCGGGCACTCCTGGTGCCCCCCGGCGGATGACGTAGGCCACCGCCGTGGCATTGTCCGTCTGCACCCGAACCGGACGGCCCTGCAGCCTGTCCGTCCAACGTCGAAGGCAGAGATTTAATCGCTCGCAATTCCAGAATATTGATTGGAAGGGAGGATTCCTCCTCCGACCAAGTTCCCTGGGCGGACAGAACGCCCAGAACACCACCCCAGCCCGACAGGCTGGCATCCGCGGTGATCACCATCCATAAAAGAGGACGAAAAGACTTGCCCCCCGACACCGCCGGGGACCGGAGCCACCACAGAAGATTCCTTCTGGTATGATGGCCCAACGAAATCTGGAGGTCCAGATATTGCGGTCGCCCGTCCCACCTGGACAGGATCTCCGCTTGGAGACCCCGCGTGTGAAACTGGGCGAAGGGAATCGCCTCGAAAGCCGAGACCAACAATCCCAGACATCGCATGCACATCCGGAGGGACGAGCACGGAACGTCCCTGAGGGACCTGACTCCTTCTTGAAGAGTCCTGAGGGAGTCCAGAATCATTCCCAGGTAGGGAAGACGAACCGACGGACACAGCGTCGATTTTGGAAAATTGATCGCCCAACCAAACTCCTGCAGAGTCTGCATCGTGACGGACAGGTCCTTCACCAGACCCTGGCTGGTCGCAGACCGAAGTAGGATATCGTCCAGATACCCCAGGACAGAGATGCCCTGGGCTCTCAACAAAGCCAGAACCGGTGCAAGCACCTTGTTGAACACCCGTGTAGCCGAAGCGAGACCAAAAGGTAGCGCCATGAATTGGTAATGATCCTCCGCAATGGCGAATCGAAGGTACCTCTGGTGACCCTCGAAAATCGGGATGTGAAGGTACGCATCCTTCAAGTCGATGGAGGCCATGAATTCCCCCGGAAATAGGGCAGCCACCACCGACTGCAGGGATTCCATGCGGAACTTGCGAACCCGCACAAAGCGGATCAGAGCCTTTAAGTCCAGAATCGGACGTACCTTGCCCTTCTTCCTGGGCACGGTGAACAGATTGGAATAGAACACCCGAAATCTGTCCCGATGAGGCACCGAAACCACCACTCCCTGAGCCCGCAGGTCCCGCACCGCCAGACCGAACGATTACCTGAACCCACCTGTCCCGAACACGGGCCAGCCAGGGTTGAAGAAAAAACGAGCAAGCGTCCCCCCACCCCAGAGCTGGGTGAGGGCGCCCCTTCAGGCCGCATTGTTATGGGCAGCGGATCCGGACTGGCCGGACTTCTGCCTAACCATCCACGGCTTCTTTTGGGAGCCTTGACCTTTGAAGGGCTTGCCCTTATAGTGCGACCGCAAGGCACGAAAGGACCCCTGAGCGGGCCGAAAGGAAGCATGCTTCTTACCAGTAGCAGCCATAGCCTTGTGGGATTGGGGCAAGAGCGTGCTCTTACCACCCATGATCCCCTTTATCAGTGTATCCAAGGATTCGCCAAAAAGGCGAGATCCATTATAGGGTAGATTAGCTAAGGTATTGCGCGAAGATTGGTCCACAGACCAACACTTCAGCCAAATCAGGCGGCGTGACAACACCGCCACACTGTGTACACGTGCAGCCAAAGGTACTATATCCAAGTCCGCATCACACAAATACACGACACCCTGATGGATTTGATCCACCATATCCAATGTCGCCGGTGGGGCAGAGTCAGCCACCAGGACGCGCCTAAGCACCTGCGTCCAATTCGCGACAGTCTGAGCTGCCATAAGTGAAGCAAAAATAGCTTTTAGCATAAAACCGGTAACTGAATAAATATGACAGGCAAGAGACTCCAGCCTCCTGTCCGTGGCATCCCGGAAACACCGGGGTATCCTCAGCAGGAATCGCAGTGGACTTATTCAAAACCGCCACCGCGTGATCCACCGGAGGCGGCACACACCAAAGGTCATCAGTAGCGGGTGTGAAAGGATAACGCAGCTTGAACCTACTTGGCACAGCAAAAGGCTTGCGTATATTGCGCCATTGTTCACAAATAGCGCGCTGAAAATCTTCAGTGCAAGGAAAAACCTGCGATGTCTTGCGACTTCGCTGCGTCCCATAAAAGGCCAGGACAGCAGGAGAACATGGTTCATCCTGCAAACGCAGTGTTTGTTTGATAGAAGCAACCAAGTCATCCATGAGTGCAAGCTCTTCAGACGAGCCAGGGGGAGAATTATCAACCCCTTCAACCTCAGCCTCCACCTCAGACCCCACAAGATCCAGGGAGGAACGGGACCCCGATAAGGAGACCCCAGCCATAGCAGCCCCATCACCATCACCCTCTGTAATCAGAGGAAATTGAAAACTCTGGGCCGTTTTGTGGATTGAGCAGCCACAAGCATGTGCACCTGAGCAGCAAGGTTAGCCACAACAGTAGCCAAATCCCCCCCTGGGGGGGGAAACAGCAGTCCTTTGGCCACCCACCAAGGTGGGAGGAATTTGCTTTCCTGAGAATCCATTGCCCGCAAAAAGTATGTGGAAGAATAAAGGGTTAACTGCCCCTTTAAAAAGCGCGGCGAGCGCAGCCCACCGCACACACACACCAGCACAAGCCGACTCCCACAGGGAAAAAGTACAACTCAGGCAAGGATACAAGGATAGAGAGGATAAAAACCTGGAGAGACCACTGCTGCCTCGATCGGTGCGCCCAGGGAAAAGGAAGTGATGTAACGCAGGGCACTCTATGAAAGCCTATGGAAGGCTACAAGAAAATGGCCACCTGCAGTGTTAGCATGCGGCCGGAGCGAGCGCCGCCAAAATGGCGGGGTTTGGCGCCGAAACGCCGCTCCTCCACACACAGTGAAACCACCAAAAAAACACATACAGTAAAGTAAAATAATGGCGGACCGCCGCAGCGGCCGCCGCAAATGTGCCCAACACGATACAATCATGCCCCGCAGCACACAGCCTGTCACACAATCACAGTCTGACACAGAACAGTGCAGCATAGCCCCCCTCCTTGCAGCCCACAGAATGCAGCCAAGACAGATAGGGAGCTCAATAGTGTGAACAGAGGCAGGGTTACACAGCCCCAGACTGACACCCCCCAAACAGACAGGTCCCCACACAGATACACTTACCTCCTAAATGGCGTGGGGAACCCGCACAAGCGAACAAGCCACTGCACATGGGCCAGGGAGAGTCGCAGCCAGGACGCAGAAGAACTGGGGTTGAGAAACCGCATGGCGTCCAGTGAGGTAGCCACCTCACCATAGCATCCCTGCAGCGAACAGGGATGGGTCGTTCAATGTGCCAGGAAAAATACCTGACTGAATGCTCGAAGGCAGGCTGGGAAGCCACTGACCCACAACCTGCAACCAGGGGGATCAGCCCGAGACCCAGCCCGCACGATCCTCTTCATCAGAAGAACTAACTAATGCTGACAAAAGTAACAGCTAAGTAAAGAGAGAGAAAAAAACTCAAACAAAATCAAAAAAAAGAAGAGAAAGGCTGAGACAAAATGCCCCAGCATAGAGACATCCAGCTACTCCTGACAAGCTAGACATTGAAACTGGAGGTATGGATACAGGAAGTAGGAGGTTATTGACTGAGGGGACCACCCCCTGGGGGTGGGATATGTTAAAAGCCTTATATTGACATATTCTGTTGCCTAGCTACTCCTACGGAGCAAAGGTCATAACCCCATGGTGACGAATATGAAGAGGAGGCGACTGTCGGAGGACGTAAGAGAAAATGAAATTATAGAACCCTCCCCCCATTTTTGTATTGTAGTCAGTGGTTGTAAAGCCTAAAGATTTTTCCTTAATCCATGGAATGCATTAAGGTAAAAAAAAACCTGTGTCACAGAATCCTTTCCTCACCCCCCCCCTCCCCCAAGTATATTTACATGAGCCCATTCTCAATCTAGCGTTGTGCATGAGAGCACCGGCTCTCTCCACCTCCTCACAGTGCAGATTGATGTCCGTGGGAGCTATTGGCTCCCGTTGCTATCAAATTCTGTGATGAGGGAGCAGGAGGCAGGGTTGAGCTATCCTGTCTGTGCCAATAGATGGTGAAAGGGTGGCTCAGATTAATCCCACACGAGTGCCCCCATAGAAAGCAGCTTTCTATAGTGGAACTCCGCAGGGAGGAGGAGAAAGGAGCACTGGCAGGGAATCCCAGAAGAGAAAAAAAAAAAAAAACGGAACTGCTCTGTGCAAAACCATTACACACAACAGATAAGTACATGTTTAAAAATTGGGAATTCCGCGCTAATAGATAAAGAGAGAAAATGGCTGCCGCCTACCTCAAAATATAGTGTGGAGCTATATTCATAAATGTAATGGGTGGAGAGGTAAAATGGCGTTGCCAGATGTAGTGTCTCAATCAGTAAAAATAGTGAATCAGGTGCGGTATGTCATTTAAAATTAGCAAAATAAATATGGATAAATACAATAAACCAATGACTAAAAACAGTATATGATGCAATATAACAATACACAGTAATAAATATTGATGAATAAATGAGTATAAATAAATGCACAATAATAAATATTAGTGAATAAGTGCAATAAGGTGACAGTGACTGTATAAGATATAAATATATATATATATATATATATATATAAGAAAATGATATGACCATATGAATAAATAGGTGAGTTTTATAAAAACCAAGTGATAAAGATATAGTGAAAAAAAAAATATTGTAATCAGAAATAAACGTGAACAAACTAGCCGATTTGATTGGCAGAGAAAATAAATATTGTGAAGTGATCCGAGAGGGAAGAAAGAGCTCAGATATACTAATTCAGTATAACAGGCGAATTAGTGAGAAAAGTCAACTAAAAATTATATATACGCATATAATAATATGTATGAATTGGATGTGAATAATCCAGTAAAAAAAGTTCATATAAAATGGTAGGTGTAGGAACGAATCCTATTTTAAAAAGGTATTGTGAAAGTTCATTAACAAGTGGATGAAACTTCAGGGAGATTTGAAAAAGGTGAACTCCGGGGTGGTCCAAAAACGCGGGTGCTGGGTGAGGAAACCAGTGCTCCCCTCTCGATAACTCCCGCACTCACCAGAAGGCGGCACCCCTACAGGGGTAACCAGCGTATAAGGTTTAGGGTAGACCCCTCAGCCATATTATTATATGCGTATATATATATAATTTTTAGTTTGCTTTTCTCACTAATTCACCTGTTATACTGAATAAGTATATCTGAGATCTTTCTTCCCTCTCGGATCACTTCATAATATTTATTTTCTCTGCCAATCAAATCGGCTAAACCTAGCAAATCGGCTAGTTTGTTCACGTTTATTTCTGATTACAATATATTTTTTTCACTATATCTTTATCACTTGATTTTTATAAAACTCACCTATTTATTCATATGGTCACATCATTTTCTTTATATATTTATTTTATATTATTTATATATATCTTATATGGTCACTGTCACCTTATTGCACTTGTTCACTAATATTTATTTCTATTCATTTATTCATCAATATTTATTACTGTGTATTTTTATATTGCATCATTTACTGTTTTTAGTCATTGGTTTATTGTATTTATCCATATTTATTTTACCAATTTTAAATGACATACCGCACCTGATTCACTATTGTTTACTGATTGAGACACTACATCTGGCAGCACCATTTTACCTCTCCACCCATTACGACATGTTTGTTATTTTATTAAAAAAAAAAACAAAGCTTTACAATCACTTCAATAAAGTCCAGAATTAAACATTATCTACTGCCTTTTTCCTGGAATTTTTATTTTTTTTTGGTGTCTGGCCAGCCCCCAAACTGCTGCCCTTGCCTCCCTGTGTATCTCCTTTAAATAGCTGGCTGCTAAGGTGACACCTGTGTGTCCATATCCCTGTTGGGGATATTTGTGATCATTCAATCACAAAGCATCTGGTAAGCCACGCCCCTGCTACCCCCTTTCAGAAAAAATAACAGACAGCTGCAGGAGCTTATTCATCATTGCCATCATTGTCTACAACCCAAAAGTTCAAGGAATGGTGCAAATTTCCCAGACCTAGCGAAGGTGACAAGGGAGGCAAGCGTTTTAAGCTAAGGGGATGGAATGAGTGGGGGGGAGAAGTATACCTGGATATTTTTGTACCTTATTGCTGTGAATGCAATAAAGTGTTACTAAACCCAGAACCTGCATTCACTATATCTGGTCTCCCACAGTACACAGAACATGGAAATGCAATTATTTTAGTAAACAAACTGCTAAATACCTTTTCTCATTAGCAGGTACAGCAGTCTTGTGACATCTATCAGTTTCTGGTTAAAGCTTGTAGGAGGAGTGCTCATTCTACTCTAACTGTCCAATGAGGCTGCAAGATCCCCGACCTCTGCGTCGAAAGTGCGATTGGCCCTGTGCTGATCACATGCACCCTCCCAAGAAAAAAAAAAAAATTAAAAAAAATCTCTCTAGAAATACACACCAAACTAAGCATGTGAAGAGAGCCCCCAAGGCTCTGTTCTATCAGAAGATGGATTGGAGACAGTGGAAGAAACAGAGGATCAGAGAAGACAGGATCAAAAAGCCTTTTTACACAATGCGGAATAATCCCTTAGGTTCTACTTTTAAGTATAATAGGCATGCTTTATTGCATATACAGGACTAATTTTAACTTAAAAATGCTAGCCTTTATTACTGCTTTAAACTAATTAAATATGCCTAACCATAAGCTTTTCAGTGCAAAACCAATCACTGAAGAGAAATAGAAGATGCTATCCTAAACTGGTTTACTAACTTCATGAAAAAACAATTTACCTAAAAAAAAAAAAAAGTTTCTCTTTTAAATGTTATCAGTACAAAATCATACTATGAAAGAGGTTTACTGCAGTCCACAGCGCAAATGATTGGAAATAAATTACCGTATATACAGTACTTGAGTATAAGCCGAGGCACCTAATTTTACCAAAAAAAAGTGGGAGAACTTATTGGCTCGAGTATAAGCCTAGTGTGGTAAATGCAGCAGCTACTGGACCCAACTGGACCACCACAAGACACAAAATAGGGGCTGCGGGCATGGTACAGGAGATGCAGGGCTGTGGGCATGGTACAGGAAATGGTTCAGGTCATGGTACAGGCATGGCACAGGTGATGGCAAAGGCATGGCACAGGTGATGCAGTGCTGCGGGCATGGCACAGGAGAATGTCCTATGGAGGAGTCTCACTTACCTGTCGGTGAGGCGCCTTAATTTAAAAATGGTGCTGTCCGGCGTCAACACATCACAGCGCATGCGCCAATGCTCGGGAAAGCCCATACACTATCGGCTATTCCCGGGCAGACAGCGCATGCGCGGCGACATGTTGGTGCCGGGCAGCGCCATTTTTAAAAAGTAAGTGAGCCAGTAACTCAACTAGAAGCCGAGGGGGGCTTTTTTAGCATAAAAAAACATGCTGAAAAACTCTGCTAATACTCCAGTATATACGGTACTCTTTAATGTCAGGAGTTGCATAAATCTACAAAATGTGGTCCCATTATTTATTAACATTGTTCTTAGTATATTCTTTATATTTCCAGAGATTATTTGTTGAATCTTCCAGAAATGGCCCTGTCTATGTCTAACTGCTGTCAAGCACTTGAGTCTGCTGCTGGGATCCTAAACCAGAACAGCTGCCTTGTTTGTGTGCAGGCTGCACATAGGGGAGGAGGTGGAATGTGCAGATAAACTTCAGATTTTTCAGGAAGAATACAACTTCAAGTCAGACTAGCTTCTCAAACCTGTCAAGAAAGCTTGGCCAGTAAAGTCTGTGGGTCCTAAACAAAAAATAGAAATGTTGAAAATGCATGGATGGAGGAGGAGTGTCATCTCAGGTTTATGGGCTCTTTAAAGCACAACTTTGCGCTAATTTTAATTTGTTCCCACAACAGTATTAAAAAAAGGAAGCAGCAGTGCAGGCTGAAATGCTCTACCATAAAGGAGGAGTTCCCTTATATTTAGGGTGGAACATGCAACATGTTCCCAGTGCTGCAGCCATCGCCCCATGCCCCCCTCCCTGTGCCAGCAGTACGGGGGAGAAGTTTCCTGTACTACTTGTCACTTTTTAAAATCAGCGCACCCGTGTGGGTGGATGCTGTGTGTGTGAATGAACAAGTCCAGACATCCTTTGCAGTTGTTTGCCTGTAATTCTCAATGAATTATTACGGCGCTGTGGGGTGCAGTGGTGATTCCTTGATTTCTTCTGGTCAGTACAGGATGTACGGATACACAGATATACTAACAAGAATAAAAAGGACCTGCAATGCCATTTCATATTAGAGTACACCTCCATCCTAATTTAATACATAGAAAAAGAGAGAATTGCCCTGGGGGACTTTATATGAGGTGGACCCAATAGTCCTAATACTCAAGTTGAAATGTATCTGGTTTATTGTGTAGAACCAATATACAAAAGTAATACAACGTGAATATTTGACATACACAAAACATAACATGGTCATACAAATATATAAAATATCTCGTAGCAGTAACGGTATGCACATCAATACAAATATCTTGAAACTCGACGCACGTTTCGTGGGTCGCATTGCCCACTCGTCAGGAGTGTAAGTGTGCAGGCAAGTCTGAAAATAAATGATTATTATTGTATTATAGACATGCAGGATTGATGGCTATTGGAGTATGAATAACCCATGTGGGGAGACAACATACTCGCAAATATAGCCACGTCATTGTGCTTAAACCGTGCTTCCATACGGCGGCGGCCAAATAGTCCGACATGGGAGCTGAGGGGGCAGGATCCAAAGGCATTGTAATCTACTCAAGGAGAGCAATTAGAATGTGTTGAAGGTATGTCAATCAAACACCTGGCCAGTCTCTAAATGAGAGTATACATGTAGGTAAGTGAGCAGCTACTTCCTGTAGGATAGCAGCCAAAATGATAATGGTCATATATATTAAATGCATCAGAGACACGAATATGGACCAGGGAATGAAAAGAAATAACCAAAGGGTGAAGAAAGTGCCCAGGTGGATAAAAGTAAACCAAGTGGATAAGGATGAAAAGATTTGTTGTAAGACTGAGTAAAGACAATGAAAATAAGTCATAGAGTGCATATGTGAAGTGATGAAATAAAGACATGAGAAGAGAAAGAAAAGTGGAGAAAAAGGCGAGAAAAAGAGGTAGAGAGTAAATGAATGGAAAGTGCTGTGAACAAATATAGCAAGGTGGCTGTGTGCTTACCATAAAGAAATGAATGCTGTTGTTTGGTATCCACCCTGTGTTCAAAGATTGGACTGTCTGATCACTCATCCTCACCTTAACCACTTAAGCCCCAGCCCTATTTCGGACACTTTTTGTTTACAAGTTAAAACCAGTATTTTTTCCTAGAAAACTACTTAGAACCCCCAAACATTATGTATATTTTTTTAGCAAAGACTCTGGAGAATAAAATGTCGGTCATTGCAAAACTTTTTGTCAAGCGGTATTTGCGCAGCGGTCTTTAAAACGCCATTTTTTTGGAAAAAAATTGAAAAATCACATTTCACTGCATTTAAAAAATACTAAACAGAGGGGGGCGTGGCTTGCCGGCACCAGAGATGGCCGCTTAAGCCTTTCACTCCGAGCGACAGGGAGACTCACCAGCGACTACAGCCCGCTCGCATCCGCATCAGCCCGCCGACTTACTCCACGGACCCCCGCCGAGCTCCGGCACACCATGTCCCGCAAGCGAAAAGACGATCACCGGCCGAAGAAGCTGACGGCCTTCTTCACCCGGCCCCCGCCACGGGATCCTATGAGGCAAGATGGCGCCGGCGCCACTGCAGCATTACTCCACACGCAGCCAGCGGATGACACCAGCGTTTCTAGTGAGGTACTGCCACCACTTTCCTCACCTTCTTCCCCACCCAGACCAGGAGACTATTCCCCTGCTTCCTCCAGCCCCGCTAAGGCCCGCATGAGATTGGAAATGCCGCCCTCCAGTCTCCCCCTCAGCAGCCAGGCCTCCAGTCCCCTGTTAGCCCCCGCTCTTATGGCATCCATAGCTGACTTTCCCACCACAGGTCAGCCTGTCCTGGACACAACCCTCAAAGACATGCTGATGACATTCCAATCCTCCCTATTTCAGAACCTGACTGCTCTATTTGGCAAAGTTGCATCTGATGTTCAGGGGATGGATCGCAGAATCCACTCTGTGGAGACACGGATGGCTGAATGCACAGACACCCTTAATGACATTATTGACACCTGCGATGAAACGAGGGATGAACAGCACTGGATTAAGGCTAAATTGGCGGACTTGGAGGACAGATCAAGACGTAACAACGTCAAATTGCGAGGTATCCCTGAGTCTGTTCCCCAAAGTGAACTCCACGCATATGCCAGTTCCCTCATGGCTGCCATGCTCCCTGATTGCACTGCTATGGACCTTACTATAGACCGCATCCACCGATTACCCAAGGCATCCCATCTTGCTGACTCAGTCCCACGGGATACTCTTATGAGAGTGCATTTCTATCAAACGAAGGATCACCTGCTGGCTGCTTCCCGTCTTCAGCGTACACTCCCGGCCCCATATGAGAACATACAGCTGTTCGCAGATCTCTCTAAATATACACTCCAAATGCGGAGACAGCTTAGTTCCATCACTAAGGCCTTGATGAACAATAACATTCCCTACAAATGGCGCCATCCGGCAACTATCCTTGTCACCAAAAATGGGATCCCGCATACCATCTCGGCATCTCGGCAAAACGGCATGCGACTGCTCCATTCCTGGGGTATCATCCCTTCCCCACCGCAGGAGGAACCTATGCAGACCTCGGCCCCTGGTCCACGCCAGCCCAGGAATCATCCTGATGGAAACAACCGCCAACGCCCGTGAATATCATGCGCAGCGGATCTCAACATCCACCAGCTCTCTTCCCTGTCACCATCTCGGAGTACTTCTGAAAACTCTTCCCCCCATATCGCTGGTAGTTACCAAGTTGTGATACCTGCCAGTGCATTACTCCACCCGCCTTCTGGGCGCTATCGCATCCACACTTCATCTGACGCACAGTTGTGTCTATTTTCTGTTGTTACTGTTTTTTTTCTCTTTTTCTCTTTTGTGTTACCTCACAGCTGCTGGTCCATGCTCGTATTGTTCGAGCTCCTTGCTAGACGACAACCCTCCAACCAACCAGGTTCTACGTGCTCCACAGGACTCGGCCACTCGATCTACCTATCTGTGTCACCTCATCCAAGTGTGAGTAACTCCAACCTATCTGCATACATACCCCTTTCTACACCATGCCACTCACAATATTGTCTCTCAACGCTCGGGGATTGAACCACCCGGCCAAACGGAAATCATTGTGGTCAACCGCCACTGCTCACCACAGTGACGTTCTATGTGTACAAGAGACCCACTTCTCTCAAACACCTTTACAGTACTGCCGGCACAAAAATTTCCCCCACGTCTTCCACTCCTGCTACAATGCCAAAAAAAGGGGAGTGATGATCGCTATCAGGGACTCTGTCTCCTTCCAACAACACCACCTGACTACAGATGCCCAGGGCCGCTATCTCGTCCTTGTGTGCTCTATCAATAATGTGGTATACACTATCCTCAATGTATACGCACCTAACCAACGGCAGATTCCTTTTCTCTCAAAAGCTCTTAAAGCCGCTGCCAAAGTCCAAAAAGGACATTTAATCGTCTGTGGCGATTTCAACATGGTTCCCGATGTAACTCTTGACTCTACTGCCCCTTCCAAGCGCCACGACTCTCGGCTGAAAAAATTGCTCCATTCCCATGACCTCCATGATGCATGGCGCTGTCAACACGCCGAAGAGCGTGACTATACGTACTTTTCCCCATGCCACAACACTTATTCCAGGATTGACCTCTTCCTACTGGACAAGTGGTTATTGCAAAATATTTTGTCTTCTGAGAGCCACACGATAGCCTGGTCGGACCATGCCCCTCTGACACTCACCCTGTCAGACAAATCATCCCAACAATCCCATTTCATTTGGCGTACCAACAATTTTCTGCTCCAGCAACCTCATGTTGTCAATCACATCTCTAATCAACTTGAACAATTCTTTGCCCACAACCAACATTCTGTATCCGACCCGGCTGTGGAATGCACATAAAGCGTTTGTGAGGGGTCTGCTCATCCAGGCGGGCTCTAGGGAGAAGAAGAGGAGATCCGCCCGTGTGGACTCTCTTCTCTCTTCTATAGCTGCCTTGGATGAGTTGAATAAGAAGCACCCTGATCCTAACCACAAACTGAAGCTTACTACTATGAGACATGAGTTGCGGTCTCTATTGTTGGTGGACTTTGAGCGCTTTCATCGCAGATGTAAAGCGACTTCATACTCCACCTCCAATAAAGCGGGGAAGAGCATGGCACAAGAAATTAAAGGTCAAAGAGTTAAGTCCAGAATCGAATTTATACATAACCCCCTTTCCTCCAAAAAGGAATATAACCCACAAGACATAGCTAACGCTTTCAGTCTTTACTACGAGGCCCTGTACAACATTAATCGAGATCCAGACACGCACCAACCCTCCAAAGAGGAGGTTGATGAGTTTCTGGCAGCGGTCTCACTCCCCACCCTTACCACGGAACAACTGGCACTCCTGAATGCCCCGTTCACAACACACGACATTTCGACTGTCATCTCAGCCCTGCCATCCAACAAAGCACCTGGACCCGACGGTTTGTCGGGCGAGTACTTTAAGCAATTTCACTCCGCCCTCTCACCTCATCTGCTACCTGTCTTTCTTCAAGCTGCCTCTTCCTCTAAGTTTCCTCCTGAGATGCTCCAAGCTTTGGTCATCACCCTTCCAAAGCCTGGGAAGGCCCCTACTTCCCCCCCAAAATTTTAGGCCAATATCCCTCTTAAATTTGGATGCCAAAATCTACGCTAAATTGCTTGCCAATAGGATCCAGGATGTCCTTCCCTCCCTGGTTCACTTGGACCAGACGGGCTTTACGCCTTTTCGCCAGGCATCAGACGCTACCAGGCGACTCCTCAATATTGTCTATCATGCTGAGACCTCTCGGACGCCTTCTCTGCTTCTTTCCTTGGACGCAGAGAAGGCGTTCAACAGGGTCCACTGGGACTATCTCAGAGCTGCACTGACTAAATTCGGTTTCCAAGGTACTATCTTGTCGGCGATTCTTGCGCTGTATTCCACTCCCTCGGCAAGGGTTAACACTTCCAACATGCTGTCTCGGCCCTTTGACATCGCAAATGGCACTCGTCAGGGTTGCCCCCTGTCCCCCCTGATTTTCAATCTTCTCATGGAACCATTAGCGGCTCATATCCGCTCTAATCCCCTTATTTCGGGGTTTCAGTTTGGATCGGTTAACCATAAAATCAGCCTATTTGCGGACGATGTAATAGTGATGCTTGCTGTCTGACCCTCTCCAGTCCCTCCCGGAAACGTATCGTATCCTCCAATGGTTTAGCAATGTATCGTACTATAAAGTAAACGTGACCAAATCAACAATCCTTGATATACATCTTGACCTAGCGACTAAATCCATTCTCCAACAAAGATTCCCGTTCTCATGGGCAGAACACTCCATTCCTTATCTCGGTATCCACTTGCGTCGGTAAAATCCCTTTTCAAAACAAACTATGCCCCCTTCCTTTCTAAAATGCAATCTGAATTACAATCCCTCCAGCATCACGAATTCTCCTGGTCAGGCAGACTTGCTGCATTTAAAATGATGTTTCTCCCCCAACTTCTGTACTTATTCCGCACGTTGCCTATCCCCATTCCCAACTCGTATTTCACATCCCTACAATCCATCCTGAGAGCATACATGTGGCAACATAAGAAACCACGTTGTGCCCATTCGATCCTGATTAAACACCGCCTAGCAGGGGGAACGGGCTATGTTGACTTCCGAGACTACTATTTAGCTACCCTAACGACTCAACTGAAGGAATGGTTCCGCTCCTCACCCACCACTAGTTGGGGTCAGATTGAAACTACCTTAGTACCCAAACTGTCCTTGCGAACCTGGTTACTCAGCGCCCCTAATAGTCCCAAAATACCTTCGTCCTTCTCTCCCCCTATGGTGGCTTTGCTTGCTACCTGGTGCAAACTCTTGCCCCTTACAAAAACCTCCCCCAACATCACTTCACTACCAATCCCGTTGGAAACCATCACCCTGTTGATCCCTGACATTTCTCTCGCAGACTGGACATTGCACGGCGTCCTGACGCTTCAGCATCTTTTTCAAGACAATGTCCTGAGACCTTTCCCTTCCCTACAGCTAGATTATGGCCTCTCCCCCTCAACACTCTTTACATATCTAAGGATTAAACACCTCCTATCTACTCTTCCCTCTCCAATCTATGGCCTTCCATCCCGCCTTTGGAACTTCTTGAACTCTCCTGCCACCTCCTCAAAGGGCATTTCGCTAATATACTCGATCCTGCAAGACAAGTCCACACTTTCCAAATCTCGCCCTCTCCTCCAATGGGAGGCGGACCTCCAACACTCATACACACTGGGCCAATGGCAGACGGCACTCCGTCATGCCTACAAACACACTAAATGTTCAGCACTTTGGGATCAAACGGTTAAGATTACCCTCCGTTGGCATCACACGCCCTCCAAACTAGCTACATTTTACAAATCCTCCTCTCCGCTCTGCTGGAGACAATGCGGACATGTAGGTGACATATTCCATATCCTTTGGGATTGCCCATTTCTGTGCAGCTACTGGCTAGATGTATTTGCCAAACTGGGGGAAATCACTAACCTTACCGTGGCGTCCTCTCCGGCTCTTGCCCTACTGAATCTCATGATAGAGAAGTACCCTCCCGAATCTAGGCACATCATCACCCATGTACTCTTAGCAGCCAGGTTGACTATCACCAGACACTGGAAAGGTTTACATCCCCCCAAAGTTCAAGAAGTCTTGGACATGGTGCATACTCACTGCTCATATGAATTAATGTTTGCCTCCAGTAGAGGGAACTACCAAAAATCCCTCTCCTCGTGGCAACCGTGGCTAACATGGCAACGCTCGCTTTCCAACCCTGCTCTTCCTTGACTCATATATAGCCCTTGTGGGCTGGCTTCCGATACGTCCTACTATCCATATGATGAACCCATATTTCTATGTTGCACTTTGGATTGTTACAGTTTACTGCTCCTTGTACCTGTTGAAGTTATTGAAATTCACTGCTTGGAACAATGTTTGTACACGACTTTTTTTGTTGTATTGTGTAAATTTCAATAAAAATTCATTGAAAGTAAAAAATACTAAACAGTAAAGTTAGCCCATTTTTTTTGTATATTGTGAAAGATGATGGCACGCCGAGTAAATAGTAGGGATGCACCGAAATGAAATTCTTGGCCGAAGCCGAATAATAATGAAATGCTTGGCCGAAGGCCGAATACCGAACGCGGTGTTTCGCATTTTTTCCATTTATTTTGCCAATTTTTAGGGGGCACGCTGATGGGCACATTTTATGTTAGGGGGCACGCTGATGGGCACATTTTAGGTTAGGGGGCACTCTGATGGGCAAAACAAAACATTTAAATCAGCGTTGCTCTTAACATAAAATATGCCCATTAGCGTGCCCCTTAAAATAAAATATGCCCATCAGAGTGCCCCTTAACATAAAATATGCTCATCAGAGTGCCCCTTAACATAAAATATGCTCATCAGCATGTCCCTTAGCATAAAATAAGGGGCACGCTGATGGCCACATTTTATGTCAAGGGAGCACTCTGTTGGGCACATTTTTTTTCTTTTTTTTTTTTTTTTTAAGGGGCACTTTATAGGGCACACTAATGTAATGAGCATGGCAAGTGGCAACAACATATGGCAGTCTGCACACTAATGCTTGTGCAGCTGCCAGCTACCGTATTCTCCCCCAAATGTGCTCAGCTCCACATCACATACCTGAACTGCAGCCAGAGCCAAAAGCCGCGAACAGGGGGGCGGGGCGTGGACCTAGTGTGAAGGAGCCGCAGTCAGGAGCAGGGGGCGGGACGCGCGCGTGACGGACAGGACACCCGCGGCGTGTGAGAAGGGAGCCGCGAGCCGCAATGAGGGAGGTGAGCGGTCAGGGCGGAAGCTGACATTGTTCGGCTCAAAATTATTCGGCCTTTTGACTTATTCGGCCGAACGCCGAAAGTGCTATTTTCTCTATTTTCGGCCGAATAATGTTCGGCCGCCGAATATTTGGTGCATCCCTAGTAAATAGATACCCAACATGTTACGGTTTAAAATTGCGCCCCCCCCTGGGATGGCGACAAACTAATGTCAATAGAGATCTCAATCTGCAACGCTTTAAATTTATTTAACCACTTGCCGAGTATATTTACTGCGGCAGTCGGCCCCGGCCAGGCAGAGTGACGTAGGTCTACGTCGCTACTTCCTGCCGGTCCTGTGCGCGCTCCCGCGCGTGCCCGCGACACCGATGGCTCGATTGGGTTCAGAACCGATCAGTCATCAGGTCCAGGCCAATCATTTTTGGTCTGGACCTGTTGATCGGTCCTGCGCAATCAGATCTCCCTCTAAGCCTGTGAAATGTAAACACAGGCTTAGAGGAGATGTGCCCTCCCCCCACAACGGTCTTTTTGGATCCAGCGTGAGAGGAGAGCACATCTTACTGTGAGTACTGCACCAAGCACACCCACACACAGTTAGATAGGCACATTTCACCCCCGATCGCCCCCCCGATTAACCCCTACAGCACCTGACACAACACACACTATATACAGCATATAGCAGTTACCTATATACCTGTATAAGTGTGATTTGTGAACAGGTGTAGCACTTGCGACCCCCCCTTTTCCACTTGAATTACCCCCCACCCCCCCCTAATAAAGATTTGAGCCCCTGATCTCCCCTGACCCCCCCCTGATCACCGCTAGTTAACCCCTACACCCTCTGTCACATCAGCACTAATACAAACGCAATATACGGTGTTATTGTATATTTGTATTAGTGTCATTGTGATCAGAATTAGCGCAGGCGACTAAGTTTCTGTCCCAAGAAGGTTTAGGGTCCCCGCCACCCGCCCAATAAAGATTTAAGCCCCTGACCCCCCCCTGATCACCCCTACATCCCCTGCCATAACACACACCGTATACAGTATATAGCATTTTGCTATATACCCGTATAAGTGTGATTTGTGGTCAGGTCTAGCGCTTGCGACCCCCCTTTTTCCACTTGAATTACTCACCACCCCCCCCTAATAAAGATTTAAGCCCCTGATCCCCCCTGATCCCCTCCTGATCACCGCTAGTTAACCCCTACACCCTCTGTCACATCAGCACTAATACAAACGTAATATACAGTGTTTTTGTATTTTTGTATTAGTGTGATTGTGATCAGAATTAGCGCAGGCGACTAAGTTTGTGTCCCACGGAGGTTTAGGGTCCCCGCCACCCGCCCAATAAAGATTTAATCCCCTGATCCCCCCCTGATCACCCCTACACCCCCTGCCATAACACACACTGTATACAGTATATAGCATTTTCTATATACCCGTATAAGTGTGACTTGTGACCAGGTTTAGCGCTTGCCACCGTTCCTTTTATCCTTAGGATACCCGCCAGCCCCTTCCAATAAAGATTTAAACCCCTGATCCCCCCCTGATCACATCCCGTTAACCCCTACACCCTCTGTCACATTAGCACTAATACACACATAATATACTGTTTTTACTGTATTTTGTATTGGTGTCATTGTGACTTGAGGTTGCGCTAGCTAGCTAGTTTCTTTCCCAAAGGAGGTTTAGGGTCCCCGCCACCCCCCCCAGATCCCCAGCGCATAGTTTAGAAGTAACCCCTTGATTGCCACACACGCACGCACGCACGCACCTACACTTCCATTTCTAGTATAGTGTTTGAACAGATCAATATCTGATCTGATCAGAACTATACTAGCGCCCCCATAGTTTAGGGTTCCCAAAACGCGGTGTTTGCACGATCAGTACTGATTCCGGCCAGCACCTGCGTTTAACCCTTTCACCCAGGCAAGTGTAGTAATCAATAGATTACTGTCACTTGCAAAAAAACACAAGACACAAAACCGCTGTGTTAGCAGAGTCAGGCCTGATCCCTGCTAGCATTAGCAGTTTTTTTTTGTAGCGCTTGAAATAATCTTCGACAACCAGGTGCTTTTATTACCTGTGAGTCGCATCACTGTACGAGTAAATTTAGTTACCAAAATGACCAAACGTTCGTACAAGGATGAAGAGCTTCTCAGTTATATGCTGACCGAGTCATCTGATAGCGAAGGGGAAGCTACAATGACCGAATTAGTGTCAGTATATGAACCTGATGACGGCAGCGGCTCCCTGACAGATAGCTCCGACGACAGATGGGTCCCTGTTAGACCCAGGCGTACCCGACCCCATTCTGAAGTTGTTGAGATGCAGGAATCGCAGGGTGCTCGTATGGAGCAGAGTGTGGGTACTAGTGCCGCTCATTTTTCTGGCGACCTGGCAAGCGCCAGCGGCCTAGTACAACCTGGACCTAGTACAACCAGCACTGCAGTAAGACCTGGTGACGTGGCGAGTCCCCTAAGTGCAGTTGAAGCTGGTGCGGTGGCTAGCACAAGTAGTGGCCCGCAGCCACCGCGTATTCGTAGACAGGCCCGTAGAGCCCATAGTGCCCTCCCTGATGCGCTGGCATATCCTAATTGGCAACCCACCGATACTACAGCGCCAGTACTTCCCCCATTCACCGCCCAACCTGGAATCCACGTGGAGACAGCTGGTTTTACGCCCCTAAACTTTTATGAGCTGTTCTTCACGGAAGATCTTTACAGATCGATTGTGGATCAATCAAATTTATATGCACAACAGTTCAATCGCCGCCAACCCAAATTCACACCTTGCCAGACAATTCGGCTGGAAACCTATAACGGTTTCCGAATTTAAGATCTTTCTGGGCCTTTCCCTCCACATGGGCATAACTAAACAGAGTGAATTGCGGCTATATTGGTCCACTAGCCCAGTTCACCATATGCGCATGTACTCTGCCTCCATGTCCAGGGGGAGATACGAGCAAATTCTGCGATTCATGCATTTCAGCGATAATGAAATCTGTCGTCCTCGGGGAGACCCTGAATACGATCGGCTCCACAAAATTCGGCCCCTCATAGACCACTTCAATCAGCGGTTTGCAGCCTTGTTTACCCCCGAACAAGTTGTCTGCGTTGACGAGTCCCTGATTAAATTTACTGGCCGCCTTGCTATGAAACAGTACCTCCCCAGCAAGCGTGCCAAGTACGGGGTCAAACTGTATAAATTGTGTGACAGGGCCACAGGCTATACAGTTAGTTTCCGGGTCTATGAGGGAAAAGATAGCTGTGTGGAGCCCCCCAACTGCCCAGACTACATAGGGAGCAGCGGTAAGATCGTTTGGGACTTGGTGTCACCCTTATCCGGAAAGGGGTACCATTTGTACGTGGACAACTTTTATACAAGCGTGCCACTATTTAGTCACCTTCTCGATTTACAAATTGGCGCATGTGGCACCGTGCGACCTAATCGCCGGGGCTTCCCCCAACGGCTTGTAAATTCCCGTCTTAGTCGGGGGGCGAGAGCCTGCTTGAAAACAGACAAATTGCTTGCGGTGAAGTGGAAGGATACACGGGATGTTTATGTTCTGTCCTCCCTTCACGCAGACACGACGATCCAAATCACTACGGCAACTGGCGTTGTGGAGAAACCCCTCTGTGTCCACGAATATAACCTTAACATGGGAGGGGTGGACCTTAACGACCAGCTTTTGGCGCCGTATTTAGTTGCCCGTAAAGCCAGACGCTGGTACAAAAAAGTGTCTGTTTACCTTTACCAATTGGCTATGCTGAACGCCTTTGTCCTATACAGGGCGTCAGGACGAACTGGATCTTTCCGGGAATTCCAGGAAGAGATCATCCTTGCCTACCTGTACCCAGGAGGCATGCCTGCCCAACTTCCCCTTCCAGATGCAGTGAGCCGGCTGCATGAGAGGCATTTTCCTTATGTCCTCCCGAGTACCCCTACCCAAAGATACCCCCAAAAAAGATGTCGTGTCTGTAGCAGGCGCGGATTTAGGCGTGACACCCGTTATTATTGTCCCAAATGTCCTGACCAACCTGGTCTCTGCATCGGGGAATGTTTCGAGCGCTACCATACACTAGTGGAGTATTAGCGTAGGGTACAGCACGACACAGTGTAGGGCACACAAACACAGGGTCTCGAAAGATGTTGGATGTCCATCGACATTTTGAGAGACCCAAGCTGGAAGAGAAGATCGCAGAAGATCGCAGTCCCAAATCAAGAAACAGTTAGAAAAATAAAAGGATCCAAAAACTGTTGTTGTGTCAGTAATTTTATATGTCCTTCTCCTTCCTACTGTACTTTTTTCAATGTCCTTAGTTTGTTTTTTCATTCTTTTGTGACCTGTTTCTCTTGCAGGTACTCGTCGGCTACCACGCATTGATTTTATATATTCTGACACAAACAGCGTTTGCGCTCAGCATATATGGATACCTTTGCTGATAGCAGCTGTGGTGATTTTCTGATTTCAGCACTGCAGTTAAAATCCTATTTTGGTATACGTGGATAGCGCCGTGTATACCCATCATTAAATTCAGTGGGTGGTTGTTTGGGCGGTTAATGATGAGAATCCAAAAACTTTTGTTGTGTCAGTCATTTTATATGTCCTACTCTTCCTACTGTACTTTTTTTTAATGTCCTTTGTTTTTTCATTCTTTTGTGACCTGTTTCTCTAGCAGGTACTCGTCGGCTACCACGCATTGATTTTATATATTCTGACACAAACAGTGTTTGCGCTCAGCATATATGGATACCTTTGCTGATAGCAGCTGTGGTGATTTTCTGATTTCAGCACTGCAGTTAAAATCCTATTTTGGTATACGTGGATCGTGTCGTGTATACCCATCATTAAATTCAGTGGGTGGTTGTTTGGGCGGTTAATGATGAGTAATACTACGCATTATTCCTGTGCTGATTTCTGATAGGTTCTCTTTTTTTCCGTTCAGCCCACAGGCTGCATGAAAAAAAAAAAAAAACCTATATGCCAAACAAGGACCAGCAATGTACTGGTACGTTGCTGGACTTTGAGTGGTTATACCAGGATGATGCCTGCAGATTTAGGCATCATCTTGGTATCGTTTTTTACAGCCAGCGGTCGGCTTACATGTAAAAGCAATCCTAGCAGGTAATTGGCCGCTAGACTGCTTTTACATGCAGTGGGAGGGGCCTCCCCCCCCCCCCCACCGCCGCCTTCCGCAGCCTTCCGTGGTTTTTCTCGGGCTCTCCTGTCCCACCGGTTAACCCGAGAGTGCAGCCGGTGGTTCAATTGTCTAACCATAGAGCTAATTGGAGATGAGAATGGCTCCAATCATCTCTATGGCCTAAGATGCCGGAGGCTACGAGCATTTCATGACTTCTGTTTCGCCAGAAATAAGCAGGGCCATTGGGAAATTGGGAAAGTATTTTATCACACCAATTTTGGTGTGGTCAGATGCGTTAAGGTCAGAGGAGAGATCTAGAGTCTAAAAGACCCCAATTTTTTTAAAAAAAGAGTACCTGTCACCACAGATTGCTATCATGGGGGATATTTAAATTCACTGTGATAACAATAAAAATGATTTAAAAAAAAAAAAAAAAATGAAAGGAAAGGTGTCAAAATAACATAAAAAAGCAAAAGAAAAAAAAAAAAAAAAAAAAAAAAAAAATTGAGCCCCCCCCCTTTCCCCCGGTGCTTGCGCGCAATGGCGCACGCAAGCGGTGGTCTAGTGTCATATGTAAACCGCAATTGCAGCATGCATGTGAGGTATCGCCGCGATCGCCAGATCGAGTGCAGTAATTCTTGCAGTAGACCTCCTCTGTAAGTCTAACGTGGTAACCTGTAGAGACTTTTAAAGGTTTTTAAAAATGTACGTATGTTTTTGCCGCTGCGCAGGCATGCGCAATTTTTAAAGCATGTCATGTTAGGTGTCTATGAACTCGGCATAAGATCATCTTTTAAATTTTACCAAAAAAATTGGAATTATATAGTGTATTTGTGCAATAAATTAAAAAAAAATGTATTTTTTTCGCAAAAATTGCGTTTGGAAAATCTGTGCGCAAATACCGTGTGACAAAAAAATTTGCAACATCCACCATTTTATTCTATAGGGCCTCTGCTTTAAAAAAATATATAATGTTTGGGGGTTCAAAGTAATTTTCTAGTAAAAAAAAAATATTTTTTCATGTAAACAAAAAGGCACAGAAAAGGCTTGATTTTCAAGTGGTTAGAAGAGTGGGTGATGTGTGGCTAAGATTGAGCATAAAATGCCGGGACAGTTCAAACACCCCCCAAATGACCCCTTTTTGAAAAGTAGACACCCAAAGCTTTTTTCTGAGAGGCATGGTGAGTCCATGGAGTATTTTATATTTTGCCACAAGTTTCGGGAAAATTATTATTATTTTTTTTGTTGTTGTTTTTTTACAGAAAGTTGTCACTAAATGATATATTGCTCATGCATGCCATGGGAATATGTGAAATGACACCCCAAAATACATTCTTTTGCTTCTCCTGAGTACAGGGATACCCCATGTGTGAGACTTTTTGGGAGCCTAGCTGTGTACGCGACCCCGACAACCAGTCCACATCTTCAGGTTTTCTAATGGCGTAAATTGCTGATTTTACCCCTGACTACCTGTCAGAGTTTCAGAGGCCCTGAAATTTCAAGATAGCACAAAACCCCCCCAAATGACCCCATTTTGCAAAGTAGACACTCCAAGCTACTGGCTGAGAAGCATGGTGAGTCCATGGAATAGTTTATATTTTGCCACAAGTTTCGGGAAAAAATTTTTTTTTTATTTTTTTATTTTTTTTTACACAAAGTTGTCAGTAAATGATATATTGCTCACACATGCCATGGGTTTATGTGAAATGACACCCCAAAATACATTCTGCTGCTTCTCCTGAGTACAATGATACCCCATGTGTGAGACTTTTTGCCAGTCTAGCCGCGTACAGGACCCGGAAAACCAATGCGCACCTTTTGGCTTTCCAAGGGCGTAAATTGTTGATCTCACTCCTTACTACCTATCACACTTTTGAAGTCCATAAAAAGCCAAGATGGCACAAAACCCCCCCAAATTACCCCATTTTGCAAAGTAGACACTCCAATCTATTTGCTGAGAGGCATGGTGAGTATTTTGCAGCTCTAATTTTTTTTGGAAAATGAAGAAAAAACAGGAAAATGCATTTTTTTTCCTCTTTTTTCAATTTCCAAAGCTTTGTGACAAAAAGTGAGATCTGCAAAATACTCAACATGCCTCTCTGCAAATAGCTCAGGTTGTCTACTTTCCGAAAAGGGGTCATTTGGGGGGGGGTTGTGCTGTCTTGGCATTTCATGGCCTCCAAAACTGTGATAGGTAGTCAGGAGTGAAATCAACAATTTACGCCCTTGGAAAGCCTGAAAGTGGAGGTTGGTTTTCGGGGTCCTGTACTCGGCTAGACGGCAAAAAAGTCTCACACATGGGGTATCCCTGTACTCAGGAGAAGCAGCAGAATGTATTTTGGGGTGTCATTTCACATATACCCATGGCATGTGTGAGCAATATATCATTTACTGACAACTTTGTGTAAAAAAAACAAAAAAAAAATAATAATAATATATTTCCCGGAACTTGTGGCAAAATATAAAATATTCCATGGACTCACCATGCCTCTCAGCAAATAGCTTGGGGTGTCTACTTTCCAAAATGGGGTCATTTGGGGGGGTTTTGTGCTATCTTGGAATTTTAGGGCCTCCGAAACTGTGATAGGTAGTCAGGAGTGAAATCAACAATTTACGCCCTTGGAAAGCCTGAAAGTGGAGGTTGGTTTTCGGGGTCCTGTACTCGGCTAGACGGCAAAAAAGTCTCACACATGGGGTATCCCTGTACTCAGGAGAAGCAGCAGAATGTATTTTGGGGTGTCATTTCACATATACCCATGGCATGTGTGAGCAATATATCATTTACTGACAACTTTGTGTAAAAAAAACAAAAAAAAAAATAATAATAATATATTTCCCGGAACTTGTTGCAAAATATAAAATATTCCATGGACTCACCATGCCTCTCAGCAAATAGCTTGGGGTGTCTACTTTCCAAAATGGGGTCATTTGGGGGGGTTTTGTGCTATCTTGGAATTTTAGGGCCTGCGAAACTTTGACAGGTAGTGCAGAGATGACATGAACAATTTACGCCATTAGAAAACCTGAGAGTGTTGATTGGCTTTTGCGGTCCTGTACACAGCTAGGCTCCCAAAAAGTCTCACACACGGGGTATCCCCATACTCAGGAGAAGCAGCAGAATGTATTTTGGGGTGTCATTCCACATATACCCATGTCATGTGTGAGAAATTTATCTTTTAGTGACAACGTTGTGTAAAAAAAAAAAATTAAAAAAAAAAATTGTAATTTTCACAAAACTTGTGGCAAAATATAAAATATTCCATGGACTCACCATGCCTCTCAGCAAACAGCTTGGGGTGTCTACTTTCCAAAATGGGGTCATTTGGGGGGGTTTTGTGGTATCTTGACATTTCAGGGCCTCCTAAACTGTTAGAGGTAGTGAGAAAATGCAATGAAAAATGTACGCCCTTTGAAATTCTGATGGTGGTGATTTGTTTTTGGGGACCCCTACACAGCTAGGCTCCCAAAAAGTCCCACATATGTGGTATCCCTGTACTCAGGAGAAGCAGCAGAATATATTTTGGGGTGTAATTACACATATACCCATGGCATGTGTGAGCAATATATCATTTCAATGACAACTTTGTGTAAAAAAAAAAAAAAAAAATTTTTTTTAGTCATTTTTCAAACACCTGTGACAAAAAAATGAAATATTCAATGAGCTCAACATGCCTGTCAGGACATTCCTTAGGATGTCTACTTTCCAAAAAGTGGTAGTTTGGGGGGGGTTTTGTACTGCCCCGCCATTTTAGCACTTCATGAAATGAGATTGGCAGTCAGAAATTAAAGCTGCGTAAATTTCACTATTTACACCATAGTTTGTAGACGCTATAACTTTTGCGCAAACCAATAAAAATACGCTCATTGATTTTTTTTTTGTCAAAGACATGTAGCTAAATATATTTTGGCAAAAAAAAATGACATAAATTGAGTATATTGGATATTTTTTAAAAGACAAAGTTGAAAATGTCATTTTTTTGCAAAATTTTCGCTCTTTTTTTATTAATATCGCAAAAAATAAAAAGCGCAGAGGCGATCAAATACCACCAAAAGAAAGCTCTATTTGTGAGAAAAAAAGGACGTAAATTTCGTTTAGGTACAGCATTGCATGACCGAGCAATTATCAGTTAAAGTCACGAAGTGCCAAGTTGAAAAAAGGGGTCTGGTCTTTAAGCTGCAAAATCCTCCGGTGGGAAAGTGGTTAACGGTTACCAGTTTAGAGGTAGAGTATAGCTCTTTTTTTTAAATTATTGCGCACGCTCTGGCGATCGCGGCGATACCTCACATGTGGGGTTTGAACAGCGATTTCATTCGCGGCTCGACTTGCGTATACGTTTTTTTTTGTGCGCGAGCTAACGGTGAGGGGGGCGGTGAAATTTTTTTTTTTTTCCTATTTATTTTTTATTTTTTAAAAAAAAAAAAAAAAAAATCTGATCACTTTTATTGCTGTCACAAGCAATGTAAACATCCCTTGTGACAGCAATATGTGTGACAGGTACACTTTATGGAGGGATCGAGGGTCTAAAAGATCACTTCCCTGTATGCAAAACGCCGAAAACGGAATTTTTGCATACAGCCGTTTTTTAAATTTGCCGCCTTTTGCAGCACAGTAACCCGGAAGTGACGTCATGGACGCCGCCTCCGGGTTACGTCATCGGAGCCCCGATCGATGCCGTTTCCGGCATTCATCGGGGATTCCATCCAGCCAGCGGACGTGCCGGCTGGGTGCTCGGGGCTCCCGGTGGGACGGGAGCCCCGGGCAAAGCCACGGAAGGCGGCGGGAGGGGGGGGGGGGGGACGTCCCCTCCCGCCCCCCGGGTAACGATCGAGCGGCTCCCGAGCCGCATCGGTCATTACCGACGGAAAGCCGACCGTCGGCTTCAAACCACGGTACCGGGATGATGCCTCTAACTAGAGGCATCATCCCGGTATAAACCCGCAAAGTGTACCGACGTATCGGTACGTTGATATGCGGTAAGTGGTTAAACGTCTTACAAAGCATTGTGGGTCCCGCCCCCAACGTCATGTCTCAGGTGGTTTGCTTGCAGACAATTGCCTGCCATACAGCATGTGGAGCCATATGAGGACACCTGCGATAAACACAGGCATCCATTCACCTGGATGATGGTCTCGCCACAAATAACATCGCATGATGCCGCATAGCGGACGTACTGCGTGCATCGCGGGACCATGATGCCGATGCACAGGTGGCCCCACCTGAATTATCAGGAGGGGACAGCAGGGGAGCGATGCTCCCCTAATAGCGCATCGCAGCTCCCGGTTAGGCTAGAGGCAATCACCATAGGGAGGACCTAAAGCCAAGGACTGTATCCCAGCATGTATGAATGACAATGTTAAACAATCATCATTAATAGTATGATGATGCTAGTGTATGAAATATCCATTTACCATGCTGGGGTGTGACATGGCAAAATTGGGCAGTGTAGGACCAAAGGCGGGCATGTGGGTGTCTTCCACCCGAAAATGCAAACAAGAATAAAAAGGACCTGCAATGCCATTTCATATTAGAGTACACATCCATCCCAATTGAATACATAGAAAAAGATACATTTAATATATATGACAATTATCATTTTGGCTGCTATCATACAGGAAGTAGCTGCTCACTTACTGTACCTACATGTATACTCTTTCATTTAGAGACTGGCCAGGTGTTTGATTGACATACCTACAACACATTCAAATTGCTCTCCTTGAGTAGATTACAATGCCTTTGGATCCTGCCCCCTCAGCTCCTATGTCGGACTATTTGGCCGTCGCCGTATGGAAGCACGGTTTAAACACAATGATGTGGCTATATTTGTGAGTATGTTGTCTCCCCACATGGGTTATTCATACTCCAATAGCCATCAATCCTGCATGTCTATAATACAATAATAATAATTTATTTTCAGACTTGCCTGCACACTTACACTCCTGACGATTGGGCAATGTGACCCACGAAACGTGCGTCGAGTTTCAAGATATTTGTACTGATGTGCATACCGTTACTGCTACGAGATATTTTATATATTTGTATAACCATGTTATGTTTTGTGTATGTCAAATATTCATGTTGTATTACTTTTGTATATTGGTTTTACACAATAAACCAGATACATTTCAACTTGAGTATTAGGACTATTGAGTCCACCTCATATAAAGTGCCGCAGGGCAATTCTCTCTTTTTCCAGATATACTAGCAGATCTGAAGGAGAAAAGCATGACATCAGGGATCTGCTGGTCGCTGGTGCAATGCTTTACATGCTCTAAAAGAAAAAAAAAATGAATGCACATTTTTTACCTGCAAAAAAAAAAAAAAAAAAAAAAAATGTGCATTTATTTTTTTCTAAAAGGTGAACGTATCCTTTATTTTGGAGCTTTCCTCTGCAAGACATCTTTTCTGCCACAACATGTCCTCTGTGCTGAATGATGTCCAGCATCACTTAACCCTGAGAACAAATTGAATGCCGGCATCATTGGCCTGCCCCAAGAAAATATTGCCATGACTCCCTGCAATCATTAAGTACTAATGCACTGACAATAATCATGCAGGATAAGATCAAAGGGAAGTTTGAGGGCCCAAAGCATTAAATGACCAGCCGAAAGACAATAAAAAGGCACGTATATAAAAAAAAACATCCTATTTGCGTCCTTTCAGTTCTGCTCCGTTTTTTGGAAGGGAACAGAACCCTATTTTTCTTCCGCTGACATCCGCAATCCCATAGACATACATTATGTCTGTATATCATCCGCAAACAGATGGGATGATATGCGGACATACGGACTGGATGACACAAGTGTCATCCGTGTCCGTAAAAAAAAAAAGTGCCGGAGCGGATCGCAATAAGGTCCGCTCCATGTGAAAGAGGCCTAACAGTCTGTAATAGGACACAAATTGGTGGAGAGGTGGTTAAAAGCAAGAAGAGAAAAAAAAAAAACGAACATAATAAAGAATAAAGTATCTATTGCTCCATTTTACTGAAAAATGGGTTTTGATGTACAGGAAAGATTTCCCACCACTTCATGTGCTGCCAGCGATGAGAAATCTCCACAGTGGTGACACAAACACTGAATACCCGGGTTCTATGCCTACCTCACTATCAGTGTTGGGGTAGTTACTCAAAAAATGTAACTAGTTACTTCTGTAAATTGTAACGAGATTACTTTACTAGTAACTGCATTTGAAAAGTAACTTCACTACTTATTACTTTACCTCTTTCTTAATTGACCGTGTAGAAGAAGATACATGACACACTTTCTGCAGAGTTTATTGTATAAACACAAGCTTTGGGAAACATGAGAACAAAACCTGAAAAAACAGAATAAAACATAAAGTGCAACAAAAAGTCATAAACTTCATGCCTCTCTATTCTTCAAAATAACGATTTTATCACACGGCTTGGGTAACGCAGGAAAGCGCGTTCCTATAGCCTAGTAAAGTAGTGTAGTTACCTCCTATAGCCTAGTAAAGTAGTGTAGTTACCTCCTATAGCCTAGTAGTGTAGTTACCAATATTAGTATTGTAACTAGTTACATTACTTCGTTACCAAAAAAAGTAATGTAGTTACTGTAATCAGTTACTTTGTAACTAATTACCCCCAACACTGCTCACTATACGGTCAAAAACTTAAAATCAGTGCTTCAAAAGTTAAACAGTGCCAATGTGGTATTAAAAAAAATGTTTGATATCACCCGTTCCATCCCACTTCGCAAGTTTCTCAAAATATTTCTGGATGGTACTTCAACCACTTGACATTCTGTTCTGCGAAAACTCCCTCTTATACTCCAGTATTCATACGAGTGTCTACATGGAGGTTATAGGATTCTTTTTAGATTGTAAGCTCTAACGAGCAGGGCCCTCTGATTACTTTTGTATCAAATTGTATAGTATTGTAACTGTAATGTCTGTCTTCATTATGTTAAAGCGGAGTTCCGGCCTCAAAAACGTTTTTTTTGAAAAAAATACCCCTGGGACAGTCAGGGCTAGTGCATTTCACAATGGATAGCCTCTGAACTGTCCCAGGTCGCACTTACCTTTTAGGAAAAATACTTACTTTGAAAATGTCTTGTCCAGCGCGGCCATCTCAGGTGTGGGCAGCTGAAGCCAGTGTCCTCTTCCGTGTCCTCTTTGGTCCCAGAATGCCCTGCACCGGCCCCGCTCGTCAGTTCCGGTGCAGTCGCGTCATCCCTGCACAGCTTCTGGGCATGCCCAGAAGCTGTTTAGCAGGTAATGATGCGCCTGCACCGGAACTGACGAGCGGGGCCGGTGCAGGCGCATTGATTCCTGGGAGCGATGACGTTCAGCTCCCAGGAGTCAATGCAAGCAGGAAGTGACGACGCGGGCAGTGGCCGCAGAGGGAGGAAGTGGAAGAAAGGTAAGTATATTTTCTTCAATAAGGTAAGAAACAAAAGAAAAAAAACGGGACTATCCATTTCTTTTTTAGGTGATTGTCAGCAAGCGGATGGCCCAAAGTGGTTTTTGAGGCCGGAACTCCGCTTTAAGTGCTGCTCAAACTATTAGCGCTATATAAACCCTGTATAATGATAAGAATAATATAGACTAGATAGAGCTGGAACCACAGAATTCACTAGGCTGAAACTTCACAGGTTCGGATTTGGAGATAGCTAAACATTTAGGTAATAGGACCGCCAGGTGAACAAAATGAATGCCTAGATTCGATTTAAATCTGGCCATAGATAGATCGAAATTTGGCAGGTGGATTTGATTTAAAGCTGGCCATGAATCGAAAAGGGGACCGACTGCTCTCTGCTTGTTGGAAAAATTTTGCTCAAACAGAGCTGCTATCGATTGGAATCAGAATTCAAAAGCACAGCGGGAAGGATTTCCCATCCACTTTGAATGTGTGGATAGGGGAAACAGGTCAACTGAATAAATGGGTTTCTGTACCTACGATGGAGACATTATTCGGTCTACTAGAGTTTACAAGCGGTTTATTTGCTGGAGTTTATTTGCTGGAATTTAACCCCCCTTTGACAATGTCTGAGGCCTTTAAACAAAAAAATGACTTTTCAGATTTGTACCTTTCATTTTGTTTTATAGCAGAAAGCATTTTTTAATTTAGGGAAAATAAAACCCAACATAACTGCTTGTATGAATCTAAAAAAATTGCTCCATGGAGTAAAATGAAGTAGTGAAAAAATAAACAGGTGATATCCACATTCCAGGTACTACTTGCTCAGGCATGTTTACAGTTATCTTATTTCCTGTAGTAAAACACACAGAGAAGAGAGCCAGAAAATAGTCTTTTTTTCTGTGTGTATTCTATACCATACTATTGTAAAAAAGATCAAATATGATTTAAGCTCTCTTCACACTGTCTGGAAAAGAAGAGATACAGACAAAATACTTATAGACACACAGGCCGATTAAAAAGAAAGAAACTGTAAAAGAAGGATATACACAGGGAGGCAGCAGAACAGTAGAAAACAGGAGTGAGAGCCGAGTCACATCAGAGTCCAGTGGTGTGTTAAAAGCGGTAGTAAAGTCTAATCTATATAAAAAAATTAACAGAAGTATGGGGACGCCTGCCTTTACATGCACATGAGCTTTAATGGCATCCCAGTCTAAAGCCTCGTACACACGCACCGATTGTTGGCCGACCGATCGGCCGTCTTTTGTCCAGTGTTGTTGTGTTGGTTGAAATGTGCTCTAGACTGCACACAAATTTTGTCGGCCAACAACAACCAAGTGCAGAAGTGATGTCATGTGATGGTTAACTTTCCATGTGTTTTTTTCTTCTCTGAGCATGCCCAGTCTTGCTCATCTGATTTTTGGCTGTCGAAATCTGTACTGACTGACGAACAATCGGCCGTTCTGTTGACGGCCAACAAAAATTTTATAGCATGCACACCATATTTTGTTCGGCCGAAAAGTCGCAGTCGGTTGTCGGAAGCCTCATACTAACAAGCCGACAATCGGCCGATCGGACGTTGGCCGAAAATTCACGGCCAACAATCGGTGCGTGTGTACGAGGCTTTAGTCTATAGGGTTCAATATTGAGTTGGCCCACCCTTTGCAGCTATAACAGCTTCAAATCTTCTGGGAAGGCTGTCCACAAGGTTGAGGAGTGTGTCTATGGGAATGTTTGACCATTCTTCCAGAAGCACATTTGTGAGGTCAGGTACTGATGTGGATGGGAAGACCTTGGCTCACAGTCTCTTCTCTAATTCATCCCAAAGGTGTTCCATCAGGTTGAGGTCAGGACAGTCAACTTCCTTCACCCCAACCTTGCTCAGCCATGTCTTTATAGAGCTTGCTTTGTGCATTGGTGCAACACATTATGATGTGGGGTTGTTTTTTTAAGGGTCGAGCTTGGTCCTTTAGTTCCAGTGAAGGGAACTCTTAAGGCGTCAGCAAACCAAGACATTTTGGACAATTTCATGCGCCCAACTTTGTGGGAACAGTTTGGGGATGGCCCTTTCTGTCACAACATGACTGTGCACCAGTGCACAAAGCAAGGTCCATAAAAGACATGGATGAGTGAGTTTGGGGTGGAGGAACTTGACTGGCCTGTACAGAGTCCTGACCTCAACCCGATAGAACACATTTGGGATGAATTAGAGTGGAAACTGGGAGCCAGGCCTTTTCGGCCAACATCAGTGTCTAACCTCACAAATGTGCTTCTGGAAGAAAGGCCAAACATTCCCATACCTTGTGGACAGCCTTCTCAGAAGAGTTAAAGCCGTTACAGCTGAAAAGGGTGGGCCAACTTAATATTGAACCTTACAGACTAAGATGCCTTTAAAGTACATGTGCGTGTAAAGGCAGGTGTCCCAATACATTTGACAATACAGTAAAACCTTGGTTTGAGAGTAACTTGGTTTGAGAGCGCTTTGCAAGACAAGCACATTTTTTAAATAAATTTTGACTTGATATACAAGCGATGTCTTGATATACAAGTAGCGTCATGTATAAAAAGAAAAGAGGAGCCTCTAAAGTGTAGCAATATGGTTACATTTAATGAAGGTTCAATATTTAGCAGCTCACATGGTTGATGATTAAAACAGACACATGCCTTCCCCGCTGCGCTCCACGAGTGATTCAAAGCCTCACTTTCAGATCACTCTAATGCAGGCTATTCTTCCCGGTCACAATTGCAGACTGACAGTGGTGAGAGCCGGTGGTTCAGAAGATGGTCTATGCAGACAGCTTTACCCCGGATGCCGGCATACTTAGATGTGCCTATTTTAATCATCAACCATGTGAGTTGCTAAATGTTGTACCTTCATTAAATGTAACCATATTGCTACACTTAGAGGCGCCTCTCATCTCTCTTATATTCTGTAGCTCTGCTAGATTTTGCTTCTAATCCCCTTGGGAAGGCTGCATATTGTGGATGGACATTTTATGATTACACATCCTATCACATTGCTATAATCTTTGTATATAGACTATAAACTGAAGGACTTGTGGAACGAATCGTCTGAGTTTCCATTATTTCTTATGGGGAAATTTGCTTTGATATAAGAGTGCTTTGGATTACAAGCATGTTTCCAGAACGAAGTATGCTCGCAATCCAAGGTTTTACTGTATAGTGTTATAGTGTGTGAGTGCTCACCTTTTTCAGCTACAACAGCTTCAACTCTTCTGGGAAGGCTGTCCACAAGGTTTACAAGCATCTATGGTGGGAATGTTTGACCATTCTTCCAGAAGCAAATTTGTCAGGCACTGATGTTGATATATATATATATATATATATATATATATATATATATATATATATATATATATATATATATATATATAGTGAGACTCACATCAAGTGTAGATCATTTAAAAAGGACACCGTCACTCGCTTTTTCTTTCTTTTGAGGGCTTTCCTCGCCCATGTTTATTAAAGGAAAGTCCATCAAGCAGAAAAATAAGATTTCCCTCACAGGGGTTTCAGCATTTCAATCCTCAGTCATTCAGCCCTCCTGGCTTGTACTTGCAGCACTGTTGCTGTGGCCTCAAACTCCAGGCCCTTGTCCGTCTCCCACAGACTTCGCTCACCCAACAGGGTGCACATCGATAGCAGCCTCGTGCCGCACCGATTCCCACATGGAGCCCTCCTGACTCCTGGGCCGAACCTCCTGTCTGCCGGGGTGGAGCCCAGAACCATAGTCAGGTTACTACTAAAAGCCCAACATACACCTGCCCAATTATTATGCTGGCTGTGCTGAACATCTGGACCCAGGAGTGGAGATTTCATCCCACCCGGATCACTTAAAAATCTCCAGGCTCCTGATCCCAAACTGCACTTTTTAAAACAGAGGAAACTGAAAAGCCAGTTTCCTCTTCATGTTGCAAGCTCCCTGGAGCCCCTCAACCTTGAGAATTCTGGGTCACGATCACGTTGTAGACCCTGGCAGGGCAACACTCTGCCATATTATAAAATATATATAACTGCCCCCTAGAGGACTGCTGGTGACTGACACTTTTGGATTCCCCTTGGTTACCTGTAGCAGATGCATGCAGAGTTCTCAACACTTTACGTTCTTGGCTCAGTCAATGATCAGTCTAGGGGTAGATTTTTTTGTTGTTTTTATTTTATATTGGGATGGGAGAAGGGATGAGTGGGATACTCCAACCTTGAACTATTCACAGTTTCTGAGGACTTCTAAGTGAGGATGAGGCAAGGCCGCTACTTCATTCTGCCACTTGAATGAAGCTAGGGAAAATGTTCCTGTTTGTATTTATCTTCAGGGTACTCCCCCAGTACCCCCTTTCACTATACCGGCTGAGAGGGGGTGCTGACTACACTCTCCGAAGTGGTCCCCTTCCTGGGCAGACCCCTGGGCAAGATCCTCTGTACTCACGATACTGCCTTCCAGATTCTCGCAGTGCCCCAACTGCTTCAGTCAGCTCTCCTGGACCTCTGGGTTCAGCTCCACACTGTAGGCTCACCAGGCCAACTGCCTGTGACCATCACCAACTGCTGCAGAAGAAGAGGCAGCCGCCATCCTCCTTCTTGGACTCTGCTTCCCGCCAAAGACCTCTACCTCATGTGCCCTGGCTTTTTATACCATGCTCCACAATGCCCTGAGACAAACAAGTCTGTGCCAAAACCTGGGGCAGTATCAAAAGCCTGTGTGTCATTGGCCAGGTTTCCTCTACTGTTCAACGTGCTTCCCCATTGGACACAGTGGGGACACTCCCTTAAACCAGATACATCACACACTGAGTAGACCTAGCTCACAGATCCTGCTCTGTTAAGCAGAGTGAAATATATATTATACCTGCTGCTCTGATAGGCAGACAGAGCCAGAGCCAAAACTATACTCACTCTCTACCACCTATCTAGGAGGGTGCTATATTGAGATATACAAGTTTTACTCTACAATACCATAATGTGCTGGTATGCACATTATGAAAGACTTACCTTATAAAACGAAGCCCTCCAGAGGCGCTGTCACGGCTTTCATTTTCATTTTCTGACTGGCGAAGCCATCACTACCTCGCATGCGCGAGAGAGTTTTTACCACGGCATACAGCTCTGAAGGAAAGGCACGACGAGTATGCCGTTCCTTCCGAGCACATGCGCCAGTTGATGTTACCAGCTGCTGTTCGCTAGAATATCTCCTAAACAGTGCACGTTTAGGAGGTAATTATCCAGCTATGGGTAAGCTTTACTATAAAAACTTACCTGTGAGAAAAAAAAAAAAAACTGTTTACTACCACTTTACTAATTGTTCCGTTACATGTTATCGGCCGATATTTTGTACATTTAAAGTTTTGAAAAATAAAGACAATTTTTGAAACAAATCTGATACTGAACATGTTAAATTTTGTTTAATGCTTAATGGCTTGCTTGCTGGCACCCTGTGGAGGGTGGCACCCTGTGGTGGGTGACTGGCACTCTGTGGTGGGTTGCTGGCTGGCACAGGGGCTGTGGGTGGCTGGCTGTCTGGCACCCTATCTGTGGGTGGCTGGCTGGCACAGGGGCTGTGGGAGGGTGGGTGGCTGGCACAGGGGCTGTGGCTGGCTGGCACAGGGCTACAGTGGATGTGGGTGGCTGGCTGGCACCGGGCTACAGTGGGTGGGTGGTATAGCTGTGATGCACTCCAGCGAGACTAGTCCCGACTCCAGACGAGGCTGTCCAAGGCAAGGGAGGCGGCCTAAGAAGGCAGAATAACGTCACAAAAATATCAGCAATATCGGCCAGTTCCGGGGCCGATAACGATATATCGGGGAAAGTGCATATCAGCCCGGATATATCGGCCTTGGCGATAATCGGTCTATCCCTAATACACATATTTAGGGAGTAACGGGTAACTTGTTGCAAGCCCCCACCTCAAAACCGACCCCCCCTCTGACAGTGTTGAAGTAGCTGCCACTTTTACATTTTGCCTGGCTGCGTCTGCACAGATGCATACAAGACCCTTCTGCCACCTTGGCAGATGCAGTCATTACTGCACTCGTAGTCAATTGACACAGGGAGAGTCTGAAGAAGCCTGTGAATTTCATCCATTAACCACTGATCATGGGTGCAATGCCTTGCAGGCTCATTTGGAAGAGGGTGCATTTATTTATTTTTTTAAAATGTAGATCACTTTTAAAGCAGCCCATTCATTTAAATGCACTGCTATTGCACCACAGCAGACCAGAAAGAAAATAAGCAAGAGTCTATTCACACCAGAGAAGTCCATGGTGGAGCATTAAGTCACAGGTTAATGTGCCTTGTGTTCATTAATTTTATCTCATCACAAGAGACCAATAAAAAATTGACCTGCACCAAGTTTAGCCAGCTCAACAAATAGTTGTGTGTTACCACACTGTGCAGTGCACAGCAACACAAGTGTATTAGGTTGCCCTCACTGAAATGGCCCTGCCACTTGAAAGATGCTGTTGTGGAAATTTTATTAGGACTAGTGTGGGCCTTTTTTTTTTTTAGGAAGTATTTTATTTAGATTGTCATTATGGCTCCTATTGTCGGTTTGCTTGCAATACGCTAAGAGCGTGTATGGGAGAACCGGCATTGAGGAAAGACTACTGGCAGTGAAAACCTTCCCTTAGATGTGGAGACACGTTCGGTCTACACAGACATCTCCGCCGGCGAACACTATATGCGCTGGTCTGTTTGCCGGTATAGATCTATATGTATTGCGATGTGAAGTCAATATCATTTTGATATCTGCCTTCATGAAGGGATACACGCTCATGTCTTTCGGCTATGCCTGATCCACATAAGGACAACAGCATGGCTATCTCCCTGCAGATAGCCTCACTTCTATGGTAAAAGTAGTATAATCCTATTAGGCATTGTCCTTTGAGCTTTGCTGAATGGGACTTATGACAGTATTAGAGGCAGGAATGCATGCATGAGTTTGAGCAGAACAGCATTCACGGTTCTACACGCTGGTTTCATTGTGTAGGGTTAGGCAGGAACCGTGCACACCATTCTACTCATTCACGATTGTGTACTCCCCCTTTTTATTGTATATTTGAATGTATACAAGTGTGTCATTGGCTGATTCTATGTGAGCAACTTGTCATGTGACTGTACATTTGGAACTGATTGGCTGATGTTGTATAACCATCACTTCCTGTTAATTGTCCCTTTTGTTGTCTCAAAAATAAAACGGAGCTCACTGTCTTAGGCAGGACATTCTTGTGAACATCCAATGTGATAGTAGCCTTTGTGTCTATTACTGGGTACTGCTGAGCGCGTTCAGTTACCTTATATAAAAGGAGCAGAGAAATGTGCTTTTTAGCACAATGGGATTATTTGCGCTTGGCGTATATTAATATCCAAAAGTGCACTTATTAGTGCAACGGAGATATTTGTGCATCAATCGTATATATATTTATTTCCAAGACAGCACACACACATGGACACAAAGATAAATGGGTAGAAAGGCAGACTCTACAATTCACACACCGTCAGATAGACAAAGAAAGTAGAAAAGTTTAAAGAAAAAGAAAAATAAGCATAAAACTAGGATAGGTGGGAACTGTAGTTATTATTCTGGCACAGAATGTGTTAAGTTTGCTAAGTACAAATGAATCACTGCAGACCTGCACTTCTGTATATTTTAAGGGGGTGAATGGGTCTCAGCTGTTGGTATTTAAAGTAGTAAATGACATCTGCTTTCTAATCCCGAACACTCCTCCACACATAACAGCTTTCCCAACATGATGGAGAAACTGCAGTAGCCCCAGCCCCAGTGTCTGCAGATAATCAGAGGTTTACCGATGCAATGGGCATGTCACCTCTGAGCACACTCCTGTTACCAACAATGAACATCATAGTGGAATACTACACTATAATAAGGATTTAGAATGATTTAAAGTGCTGCTGTATAGCACAACCCAAAAATACTGTTCATAAAAAAAAAAAAAAGAAACTTTTCAAACAAATCTGGAATAGCGAGCAGTGATATTTCAGGACACATACGGCTAAGAAAGTTAGCTAACGACAGTCCATCTCTATAAGTAATATTTCTGGTCAAATTTGTTTTGTTTTTTGAGCCTAACAAACATTTATCATATAAAGATAATGGTACATAGGTTTACGGGATACTGCTCAGGTACAGCATAACAGCAAACACACCAAAAAGCCAAAATCCAGTACTAGTGTTGCAGTATCAGAAATGTCTAAGAAGACACTATTGGAAGGACTATCAGGGTGTGCGCCAGATGACTTAAGGCCCGTACACATGTGCAGATTGTCGGCCGAAAAGCTTCAGCCGACGACCGATCGGCCGATTTTCGGCTTGTTAGTATGATGCTTCCGACAGCGCACTTTCGGCCGAAATGAATCTATCGTGCAAGCATTAAAATTTTTGTATGCCGACACCAGAGCGGCCGATTGTTTGCCAGTCAATACAGAATTCGGCCGACAGACAGCAGATTTGCAAGACTGGGCATGCTCAGAAAAGAAAAAACACAGGGAAAGTTAACCATCACATGACATCACTTCTGCAGTCGGCGGACAAAATTCTTGTGCAGTCTTTTGCACTTTTCAACAGACACGACAGCCCGGGGACAAAAGACGGACGATCGTTCGGCCGACGATCTGCACGTGTGTACGGGGCATAAGAAAAATAGTCGTGGCGGATTGCCAGTCTTTCTAATTTCTATGTTGGATGTGAACCAGCAACACAAACAGATCCTGGATGAATAGGGTTCATGTCAAGAAGAGTACCATCAGTATAACTTTAAGCTGGAAGAGCAGAGAAGAAGAAGAAAAAAAAAGAGTAGGCGAGTAAAAAGACAGAATAGGAAGATGGAAATTGAAAGCGGAGTGGAGGCTGAGATGGGACAGGTTGGTTCCCCAAAGGTAGTGAGGCCCTAGCTACCTAGTAATGATGAATAGGACATTAACAATGAATCCTCAAAATCAGGTGATAAGCAATGCTTAATCCAAGGCTGTGAAATTTGTGAACTTTGTCATATCAAATGGCTTCCAGTTTAGCATGGATCAGCCGAAACTAAACCATTCAAAGGTTTAGTTTCGGCTACAATTAAAGATGGGGATTTCCAGCTTTAGATACATTTTGTGGTGGTTCTTAAACTAATATTTCAGATAGAGCTGATGTATGTTGGGTTACGCTAGCCACTGGCCCTATATACAGGTCCCTCTCAAAAAATTTGCATATTGTGATAAAGTTCATTTTTTTCTGTAATGTACTGATAAACATTAGACTTTCATATATTTTAGATTCATTACACACAACTGAAGTAGTGCAAGCCTTTTATTGTTTTAATATTGATGATTTTGGCATACAGCTCATGAAAACCCAAAATTTCTATCTCAAAAAATTAGCATATTTCATCCGACCAATAACAGAAAAGTGTTTTTAATACAAAAAAAGTCAACCTTCAAAAAATTATGTTCAGTTATGCACTCAATACTTGGTCGGGAATCCTTTTGCAGAAATGACTGCTTCAATGCGGCGTGGCATGGAGGCAATCAGCCTGTGGGTTGTGGGCACTTCTGAGTTGTTATGGAGGCCCAGGATGCTTCGATAGCGGCCTTGAGCTCATCCAGAGTGTTGGGTCTTGCGTCTCTCAACTTTCTCTTCACAACATCCCACAGATTCTCTTTGGGGTTCAGGTCAGGAGAGTTGGCAGGCCAATTGAGCACAGTAATACCATGGTCAGTAAACCATTTACCAGTGGTTTTGGCACTGTGAGCAGGTGCCAGGTCGTGCTGAAAAATGAAATCTTCATCTCCATAAAGCTTTTCAGCAGATGGAAGCATGAAGTGCTCCAAAATCTCCTGATAGCTAGCTGCATTGACCCTGCCCTTGATAAAACACAGTGGACCAACACCAGCAGCTGACATGGCACCCCAGACCATCACTGACTGTGGGTACTTGACACTGGACTTCAGGCATTTTGGCATTTCCCTCTCCCCAGTCTTCCTCAGGGTCCAGTCACCTCTTCTCGTTGTGCAGCGTTTTCTGCCACACTTTTTCCTTCCCACAGACTTCTCACTGAGGTGCATTGATACAGCACTCTGGGAACAGCCTATTCGTTCAGAAATTTCTTTCTGTGTCTTACCCTCTTGCTTGAGGGTGTCAATGATGGCCTTCTGGACAGCAGTCAGGTCGGCAGTCTTACCCATGATTGCGGTTTTGAGTAATGAACCAGGCTGGGAGTTTTTAAAAGCCTCAGGAATCTTTTGCAGGTGTTTAGAGTTAATTAGTTTATTCAGATGATTAGGTTAATAGCTCGTTTAGAGAACCTTTTCATGATATGCTAATTTTTTGAGATAGGAATTTGGGGTTTTCATGAGCTGTATGCCAAAATCATCAATATTAAAACAATAAAAGGCTTGCACTACTTCAGTTGTGTGTAATGAATCTAAAATATATGAAAGTCTAATGTTTATCAGTACATTACAGAAAATAATGAACTTTATCACAATATGCTAATTTTTTGAGAGGGACCTGTACACTGATCAGACCTCCACAGTTCCAAGCTGCAATTGTCTTAAAAAATAAACTTTCAATACCAAATAGATCTCAGTACCCACCACCAGCAGTGTGTGTATACGTAAACACATATAAAAAACACACTGATCAGCCAAAAAAAAAAAAAAAAGATGATGATCGCCTGCCATATTCAGTTGAGGCATGGACTCCGCTAAACGCCTGAAAGTATGCTGTGGTATCTGGCACAAAGCCAACAGTAGAAGAACCTTTATGTTGTGAGGTGGGGCCTCCATTGATTGGACTTTTCATCATAACCTACAGATGCCCATTTGGATTGGGATCTGGAGAATTTGGCCGCCAAATCAGCACCTCAAACTCATTGTCTTCCTCAAAACTTTTCCTGAATTCATCAACCAGGCCGCTTTCTGCCACTACTCTGTGGACCAGTTCTGATGCTCATGTGCCCATTGTAGGCATTTTTTGGCTATGGACAAGGATCAGCATTGGCACCCTGACCGATCTGCGGATACATAAACTGCGATGCACTGGTTGTTCTGACACCTATCAGAACCAGCATTAACTTTTTCAGAAATGTGAGCTACAGTAGCTCTTCTATTGGATCCGACTACTTGGGCCAGCCTTCACCCCCAACGTGCATCAATGACCCGATTGCCCATTACCCTGTCGCTGGTTTCCTTACTTGGACCACTTTTGGTAGATCCTAAACACTGCAGACCAGGAACATCCCACAAGAGCTGCAGTTTTGGAGTTGCTCTGATCCAATAGCTCTTGTCAAAGTCGCTCAAATCCATATGCTTGTCCATTTTTTTCTGCTTTCAACATATCAATTTCAGGGACAAGTTTGCTTGCTGCCCAATATATCCCACCCATTTTCAGATGCCACTGAAACAATATAATACATTTTTTCATTTTACCTATCAGTGGTCATAATGTTATAGCTGATCAGTGTATATGCACACAAAAGTACGGTATATGCCAGTAAATTGCACAGATGCATTTTATTACCTTTGCAATTGAAACTCGATTAAAATTTCAGTGTGTATGACCAGTAACAGTCTTGGTGGTTCCTGTAACCCTTCGGGGTGTTCCTTCATCTCCTGTTTTTTCATTTCTATGTTCCACATTATAGGCCTCATGCATACTGGGCATTTAGCCTCAGTACATAAGGCTCCAGCATTTAGCTGGAGCTGGGGGGCACAGACATACCGATCAGCCCTGCTGCTGGCAGTCTGTAAAACTGAGAATCTTGCAGCTACTGCGACTTGATTGTGCACCTGGTGTTTTTATTTACATTTAGGGCAATGTGTGTCCACGGACAAATGCCCAGAACACAAGAAGTCAACGATCCAAGAATTCATCCATGGGTACATATTGCCCTAAATCTACAAACCACCAGGTGCACCATCCAGCTGCAGCAGCTGTCAGATTCTCAGTTTGTCAGGCTGCTGGCAGCAGGGCAGGACAATGAACCTGTGCCTTCCATGCACAACGAAACCCCAGAGCCTCACATACTGGGTGCATGATCCTTAGAAAATGGAAGAGTATGACCATGATCCACATGCAATGGCTGAAGTTGATGAAAAGTGATAGTATCTATGTGAACAGCCCACCCCCTTGGCCACTTCATAACTACTTCTCCAGTGCATTCCCACTGCCATGGCACCTTTCTGTCATATGTTCACACCCAGCCAACAGCTGCTATGCCCAAGCACTGCAGCACATGCTCCCCATACTCTGCAGCACAAGTACTTTGCGGTAGCAGCATTCAGAGATACTGTGTCTGATGGAGAAGCATTGCACCAGGCTGAGCAGTGCCAGCACAGTTCTATAGATTACAGACTACCATGTTGTCAGTTCTTTATGGGTCCAGAGTCTGTGAGAAGCCCAATTCTCTCTTTATAAATATAAATATTGCACAAGGAAGGTATACAGCAAAGTTGTATAATGTAATGTCTAATTACATAATATTTTGTGCATGATGTTTAGCTGGGTCTAACTCTTTGTGACCTTATGGACTTTGGCACCCTGCACTCCTCAGCAGCTGTTTCTGTGAGTTCTTCCATGATCCTATTCACTGTTTCCAATGCAGTCAGACAGACAATCTCCAGTGAAATAAAGCAGATCTATGGTTAAAATGTAAAATCATATTCATTTCCACATTGTATTCCAATTCTTTCTAGTCCTACTTCTATTAATATGAATGAAATTAACTTGAGATTTTTAAACTTATCTTGTAAAGATCCACATTTAGGGCTTGTTTACATTAGCATTGAACTCTGAAGAGCAATCTACAGCAGATTACTTTTTTAGGGTGCAGCTGGGAGGCATTCACCTTTTAAATTAGGATGAAACCAGGGAAATACGTGGACCCCACTAGTACAGCTGCGAACATTCTGCAGCTTGTGAGTACATAATCTGAATATCATTAATATTATTTAAAGAGACATTTTATGTGAACTATTCGTTAATACATTATATATCATTGCCAGAAGCAGCACTCATACAGTTCTCGTTGCAATTTGAGGATCAGCAAAATTCTTTTCAAGATGGATCAGGCAAACACCGAAAATGTATGTACTACTCACTATGCTACAATGGGAAATTGTCCCCTTGTTTGCATATATGTTTTTGACTGAATACATTCTATTGTAATTGCAGATATGGTGAATAATCCTTGATAAAAGGCATACTAGAATAACCAGCCGAAATGCGTTGGATTTTCTAGGATATTTCTTCTCTGCAAAATTCCAGGCTGAACTACACGCATGGAACAGCAGAGAACAATATTCAATTAAGTCATCATATCACCTTGTCACAAACTTTCAGTACTTACTCACTTTCACCAATGGATCTTTAACCCAATACACAATATTGAACTCTACTCATTTTTTGCTCTTGCTCTTTATTTTATTTACTTAATAAATTGTTATATTTTACAAAAATCCTTGTCACTCGCCTTTAAAGTCCCACCCATTCTTGGCCTGAGGCACCAAACCTTCAAACTATCCTATACCCAAGGGATGGTGGCAAAACCAACGATCCGGAAATCTTTGCAAATCGCGGGACGCCTGTGCGTTGCCGTTGATTTGCAATGGCACCCCAAACGCTGTGCGATGTTGCCGCGTTTTCTGCCTGCCAAATCACGGTAACATCGCGTAAACAAAATCGCGGGTCGCATGACGCCCCAAAGAAGCTCTTGTATCTTTTTTGGGCGTCATGCCACCCGCAATTTTGTTTGCGCGATGTTACCGCACAGCGTTTGGGGTGCCATTGCAAATCAACGGCAACGCACAGGCGTCCCGCAATTTGCAATAATTTCCGGATCGCGGGCCAAACCGCAGTGATTCTGACCGCGGTCCGCTACACTAACATGTGAACGTAACCATTAAACTTAAAAAATATATATAAATTATATATATATATATATATATATATATATATATATATATATATATATATATATATATATATATACATATATATATATATATATATATATATATATATATACACACACACACACATACATACACTTTATTTTTTTTTTATTTTTTTATTTTTTTATTTTTTTTTTTTTAGGTATATGTTATTTACAAAAATGCAAGAATGGAATGTGTCAACCATGACAATTTCTCCACCTAGAAGTAAGCGCTTGAAGTGGCTGCTGCAATACGTTTGGTTATATACACCATTGCAAGTTAAACTTGGATAGGAACATCAAAATAAAACCAAAATGTTAAAAAAAAAAACAAAAAAAAAAAAAAACGTCTAAAGTCAAGTTTTCTTTAGTTTCCACAATAAAAATATAGGCAACGGCACAGAATTCGGCCAAAAACATGGAACAAGCTAGTCACTTTCAACAGCTCTAGTAGACCCTACATTTACAAAAAAAAAAAAAAATGATTTTTATGAATATATGGCATGATGTATTTAGTAAAGAAGTGCAACAGAGCTTAACAGCAATTTCCAGGCAACAGAGTTCCACATGGAAAAGACACAGCTTGGATTATCAAGCTTCAGGAGACATAATTTAGGGAAGGTAGTTCAAATTTCAATGCCTCCAAATACAGATTACTGTACAAAATGTCGGATTAAAAATAGAGGTGTTTTGCAAAAGAAAAATAAACATGTTAAAATATAAAATGTTATAAGGAAATGACCCTAAACAACCCTTAGCCACAGATAACGTGCGATAAATTACCTCATGAGAAAATGTGGTAGTTCTGAAAAATCAAACAAATACTGCATTAGTTACTTAAAGAGGAAGTAAACCCTCCTCTGGCACTTGTACCTATAGGTAAGCCTTATTATAAGCTTACCTATAGGTACTGTAAATATCTCCTAAAAACTTGTACTGTTTAGGAGATATTTACCTTAGATGCATCCAGTGACATCACTGGCGCATGCGCTCTGAAGGAACGGCCACTGGTGCCGTTCCTTCAGAGCCCCGTGCCGTGGCCGTCGGCGTGCGCGGGAGTGACGTCACCGCGGCTCCGGCCAATCAGATGGCCGGATGCCGCAATCCCAGAAGACGGGTGACTGGACATGTCGCCGTCATGCAGGTAAGCGGACAGCACGGCAGGAGCTCGTTCTAAGGTAAGTATTGCATAATGAGCTAGTATGCGATGCATACTAGCTCATTATGTGTTTCTCTTGCAGGTGGCAAAAAAAAATGTTGGGGGTTTACAACCTCTTTAACTCTAAATTCTTAGTGAATTGAACTTTCACAACTGATTTACCGCAAGCGTTATTTTACTGCATTTTATTTGTGTGATATTTAACTCTTATTGAATTGACCCGAAAGTGTTTATGCAGGATTAAAAAAAAAAAAAAAAAAAATCCAAAATACATTGTTTCTTGGCCCAACTACAGGAACACAAAACAAATATACACATTAAGACCCCGTTCACACTGGGGCGACCCGACTTGCCGGGGCAACCTGTGAAGCGGCCGTCACGGACTTCATATCATTGAAGTCAATGCAGGTCGCTCCAGGTCGTCCCAAAGAAGCTCCGGACCCTTTTTCTAAGGCTACATTCACACCTGAGCGTAGCGTTTCCGTGCGTTTTTTACCGCGATTTTACCGCGATTTTTGTGCAAGCGTTTTTAGATTGAATAGAGACCAATGGAAAACGCCTGTAATCTGCCCAAAAAGAAGCTCATGTACTTTTTTTTGAGCGTTGGGCGTTTTGCTCACAGCGTCAAAACGCTCAGATGTGAACAGGGGCCATTGAAATGAATAGGATTTGTCTTGTTGGGCGTTTTGAGAGCTGATCCTAGAGCAGAAAAACTCCCCAAAAACGCCCCAAAACGCCTACATGTGAACGGAGCCTAAGTCGGAGCGACTTGTGTCGCTCCTATTATAACGGGTCCACAGCTACTCTATGGCAGGCGACCTGTCAGGCAACCAGGTCGCCCCAGTGTGAACGGGGTCTTATAGTATCGCCATGAACGTCAGGAGTAAGGGATTTTATTTACCGGTACTTTATTTTTTTCTTTTTGGTGGGGAGTCAAGCCGATGGCATGAAATATACAGCTAAAGTTAATACAATTATATATTTTTTTCTTCCTTTGATCATACAAAAAATAAGAAACGTAGCTGCGGTCTATGTCTGGGTCTACAGTCACAATTATGTTCATGTGTGAACTTGTTCATTCAATTTTTATAGGAAGAATACTGTACTAATTACCCAAAAATGGGACGTTACGATAACCAGGGCTGTGGAGTTGGTAGATAAATGTTCCGACTCCTCCGTTTTTTGTACTTCCAACTCCTCTGTATTAATATGTATTAATCTTTCGACACTGACTTGGGTGGGTGGCATTGTAGAAACTATTCTGGCCACATCACTAACGATCTCTGGATAAACAAGGATGGCTTCTTCAACAGTAAGTTTTGATGAGCGATCATACTTTTCAACTTCTTTTAGTGCTTTATAAAACTCCTGTTGGAATTTTTTTATTTGGACATTTAGGCTCCATGTACACGGGACGTTGTAAATGGCCATTTAGGAGCAGTTGGGCGTTTTTTTCAGAAGCCCCTGAACCCACCTACATACGTTTTTTGGAAAGCAATTATTTGCTTTCGATCGTTTGTTTCCCGGCGTTTCAAACGCAAAAACGCGACGACCCGCGTTTAGCGTTCGCGTTTTCCATTTTAAAAAGGGAAATAATTTTTTTTACCTCTAGGAACGGCTCTAAATGCAAACGCCCGCTAAACGCGGGTGCAAACGCGACCTAACGGACGTTTCAAACGTCCTAAAAATTCCAGCATTCAAAAGGGACTTTTAACCATGTCCTGTGTACATGGAGCCTTACTGGTTCTGTAACGCTTATGCGACGTCGCTTTCCTTTAGCAACTTCCATTTTGTCTAAGAAGGAATCAAGTCTAATTCTTCCAAGAAGATGATCCTGAGTTACCACTATTGCTTAAAAGAACTTCATCCTGTGCAGGTATTTCAGGTCGTAATCCCTTCATGCGAACTGCTACATCATAGAGGGCCTTTTTCCCAGTAGCAGTCTGTTCACTGTTCAACAAAAGTCGGCTCATTGGGTCGACATAAATAGCCGCTAACAAGATTTCATTTTCCAGCAAAAGACGCTCTCTTTTCATCATTGAATATGCAATGCCCTCCGCTATTAACCCTCCATTTTTGTTCAGGCGATATAACAGGCTGTTCCATTCCAAGAGGAATTTACCCGGGGTTAGATCGTCACATTGAAACCTCTTGGTGACAGTGAAGGGGTGAGAAAGAAGGTTCTCCAGCTCTTTGGTTTGTGTCCACTGGCTTTCAGTTAATGCAAGATTTTCATTGTCCATTTCTTCTATGAAGTCTTTAAGTTCAAGCAAACGCTTCACCATTAAATAAGTGCTTCCCCAGCGAGTTGTTTGATCCAAAATGGCTCCTTTTCCTGCACGTCTTTTCACAATTGCATCTGTTTTCGGGGCCCTGGCTGCAACAGTTACTTGTTGTAATTTGCCAATTAGTGTAGCTACATGGCGATCTTTTAATCCATCTCTTATGGCAAGTTGCAGTGTATGAACAGCACATCGCATATGATGAATACAGGCATACCCCATTTTACATACACTCACTTTACGTACACTCGCGAGTACGGACTTACCCAAGAGTGTACGTAAAGTGCCTCGCAAGTACGGACATTCCCGCACCGTGCAGCTGCAGTATAGCCTGGAAGAGGCGGAGCTGCCGCCCGGAGTTGTGAGGCCGCTAGTGAAGTCCAAAGATGTGAATATCCCCCTGCTTAACTACACTATGGAGATTTCTTTTTAAATTACATGCATACTATACTCGGCAGGAATATCCATCACCTCCTTATATGCTCGGATATCATTAGATGCCCATCTCTCTATTTGTTCTGGTGAGTGGGTTCACTATTGTTTGGAATACAGCACCAGCACTTTTCTATGAACTAATCCTTCAACACGGTTTTCCAGTTGAAATGTTAAGGACTATTATTTCACTCAGCACTTTATTTATTTGATGTGTTAAGTTGCTAATGCATGTATTCATTTCTATCAGCATTTTGTTGCACATTCTATAGATATTGGAGGGATACCTTTGTACCTATAGCCAGAGGATATATTTAACACTATATTTATAATCTTTTTTACTATGTTTATTTTAGTTATCAATTGTGCATGTAAATGGACTACTGGAATGCAGTACATGCATTGAGAAATGAAAAAAGGTATTGCTTCACTTTAAGTACATTTTCGTTTTACATACATGCTCCGGTCCCATTGTGTACTTAACCGGTTGCCGACCGCCGCACGACTATATACTGCGGCGGTCAGCCCCGGCCAGGCAGAGTGACGTAGGGGTACGTCACTTGCCTGTCACTGACTTGTGAGCCAATTGCGAGCGGGCGCGCGCCCGCCCCGGCTCGTTCACTGACAAGTCAGTGCGTGTGACCGGCGGACCCGATCGTCCACCGGTCACTCACGATCGCTCCGGTGAAGGGAGAAAGGCGGACGGCTTATGTAAACAAGCCGCCTGCCATTCTCCCTGGTGTAAAAATGAAGATCAGACGGTTCTACTATGTAGGACCGTTGATCTCTGTTTTTACACCAATAGCCATGTCCCTTTACAGTTAGAAACAAGCCCCTAGGACACACTTAACCCCTTCCCTGCCAGTGTAATTTTTGCAGTAACAGTGCATATGTATAGCATTGATTACTGTAGTAATGTCACTGGTAACCCCAAAAGTGTCAAAAATGTCAATCAAGGGTCCGATCTGTCCGCCGCAATGTCGCAGTACCGCAAAAAAAAAAAAACCGCAGATCGCCGCCATTACGCGTTAAAAAAAAAAAAAAAAACACCAAAAGTTACAAAAGTCTTTCCTAGGGCTGGGCGATATGGCTGAAAACTGTATCACGATATCAGTGTTTCATATCGGTCGATATCGATATATATTGATATTTTTTATTACCCATTTAAAATAAGGACCCTAGGGTGAGAATGCAGGGCGGCGGGCATGGTGCAGGAGAATGCAGGGCGACTGGCATGGTGCAGGAGAATGCAGGGCGACTGGCATGGTGCAGGAGAATGCAGGGCGACTGGCATGGTGCAGGAGAATGCAGGGTGGCGGGCATGGTGCAGGAGAATGCAGGGTGACTGGCATGGTGCAGGAGAATGCAGGGTGACTGGCATGGTGCAGGAGAATGCAGGGTGACTGGCATGGTGCAGGAGAATGCAGGGTGACTGGCATGGTGCAGGAGAATGCAGGGTGACTGGCATGGTGCAGGAGAATGCAGGGTGACTGGCATGGTGCAGGAGAATGCAGGGTGACTGGCATGGTGCAGGAGAATGCAGGGTGGCGGGCATGGTGCAGGAGAATGCAGGGTGGCGGGCATGGTGCAGGAGAATGCAGGGTGACTGGCATGGTGCAGGAGAATGCAGGGTGACTGGCATGGTGCAGGAGAATGCAGGGTGGCTGGCATGGTGCAGGAGAATGCAGGGTGGCTGGCATGGTGCAGGAGAATGCAGGGTGGCTGGCATGGTGCAGGAGAATGCAGGGTGGCGGGCATGGTGCAGGAGAATGCAGGGTGGCGGGCATGGTGCAGGAGAATGCAGGGTGGCGGGCATGGTGCAGGAGAATGCAGGGTGGCGGGCATGGTGCAGGAGAATGCAGGGTGGCGGGCATGGTGCAGGAGAATGCAGGGTGACTGGCATGGTACAAGAGGATCCGGGGTTGTGGGCATACTACAGGAGATGCAGTGCTGTAGGCATGGTACAGGTAGACCATGCCCGCAGCACTGCATCCCTTGTAGTATGCCCGCAGCCCTGCATAACGGCAGGTAGTGAAGCTGTTTCACTTACCTGTTCCAGAGGCGCCTTCGTTTTAAAAATGGCGCCGATACGTCATCGCGCACGCGCCGTCACCGCTCGTGTAATTTCAGCTATTCCCGGCCTCTCCCGAGCGGCGGCGGCGCGTGCGCAATGACGTGTTGGCGCCGGGCGGCGCCATTTTTAAATGTT
>NC_138768.1:100002017-100073268 GCF_965119305.1 Pelophylax lessonae
CGACTCCACAGCCCTGATGATAACTAATAAAGAAAAATATTTCAACAAGTCCCTTTGTAATTTTTAGTCTGAAAAATCCACATTGGCTCTTCAAAGCAGTGTACTAACAAACAGAAAATTGAACGATTGTTCCAAATACAGATAATTTAGTCAGATTTTCTAATGTTATTTTGATCATCCAATCATGTGCAACCAAAAATGCTGGGTTTCTTTACCCCCCTTGTCTGTGATTGGGTATTCTTTGCAAAGTGAAGTTTCACCTTATTTACTAACAGAGCACATGCCCATGCAGAGTAAACGGTCTATGCGCCTTTAATAAATCCATCCTGATGTGTACAAATCAGAGGAGACCAAAACATCAGCACCAGATCAGCCAGAATACATCTCATCTCCCGTACTGCAACCCATGTCACCGACAATCCCCATCACTATACCTCTCATTGTTATTACTGATGAGGATAATGCTACATTGGACCAATAGAAGAGATCAGAAGCGGAATATAATTGTTAATCACTCAGTATATGAACAGATATAATGTATACACCTGACTGTATGGAGGGAACATCTGAGTAAAGGGTAACCACTAACCACTGAGGTCTGGATTGTACGCACAGGTACATCTACACTGGGAGTTGTTGGTACAGGGGGGCAGAGTTATTAGTTATTCAGGAGCAGAGTAGTGCACACTGTTAGGTAGTGGAGTATTCTGCAGAGCAGTGCACGGTGTTGGGTGGGTAGCAGAGCAGTGCACTGTGTTGGGTGGGTAGCACAGCAGTGGCACAGTGTTGGCTGGGTGGGTAGCACAGCAGTGGCACAGTGTTGGCTGGGTGGGTAGCACAGCAGTGGCACAGTGTTGGCTGGGTGGGTAGCACAGCAGTGGCACAGTGTTGGCTGGGTGGGTAGCACAGCAGTGGCACAGTGTTGGCTGGGTGGGTAGCACAGCAGTGGCACAGTGTTGGCTGGGTGGGTAGCACAGCAGTGGCACAGTGTTGGCTGGGTGGGTAGCACAGCAGTGGCACAGTGTTGGCTGGGTGGGTAGCACAGCAGTGGCACAGTGTTGGCTGGGTGGGTGGCACAGCAGTGGCACAGTGTTGGCTGGGTGGGTGGCACAGCAGCGCACAGTGTTGGCTGGGTGGGTGGCACAGCAGCGCACAGTGTTGGAAGGGTGGGTGGCACAGCAGTGCCCAGTGTTGGCTGGGTGGGTAGCACAGCAGTGCCCAGTGTTGGCTGGGTGGGTGGCACAGCAGCGCACAGTGTTGGAAGGGTGGGTGGCACAGCAGCGCACAGTGTTGGAAGGGTGGGTGGCACAGCAGCGCACAGTGTTGGAAGGGTGGGTAGCACAGCAGTGCACAGTGTTGGCTGGGTGGGTAGCACAGCAGTGCACAGTGTTGGCTGGGTGGGTAGCACAGCAGCGCACAGTGTTGGAAGGGTGGGTAGCACAGCAGTGCACAGTGTTGGCTGGGTGGGTAGCACAGCAGTGCACAGTGTTGGAAGGGTGGGTAGCACAGCAGTGCACAGTGTTGGCTGGGTGGGTAGCACAGCAGCGCACAGTGTTGGCTGGGTGGGTAGCACAGCAGCGCACAGTGTTGGAAGGGTGGGTGGCACAGCAGCGCACAGTGTTGGAAGGGTGGGTAGCACAGCAGTGCACAGTGTTGGCTGGGTGGGTAGCACAGCAGCGCACAGTGTTGGCTGGGTGGGTAGCACAGCAGCGCACAGTGTTGGAAGGGTGGGTGGCACAGCAGCGCACAGTGTTGGAAGGGTGGGTAGCACAGCAGTGCACAGTGTTGGCTGGGTGGGTAGCACAGCAGCGCACAGTGTTGGCTGGGTGGGTGGCACAGCAGCGCACAGTGTTGGCTGGGTGGGTAGCACAGCAGTGCACAGTGTTGGCTGGGTGGGTAGCACAGCAGTGCACAGTGTTAGGTGAGTGGGTAGTACAGCAGTGCAGTGTTGGAAGGGTGGGTGGCACAGCAGCGCACAGTGTTGGAAGGGTGGGTAGCACAGCAGTGCACAGTGTTGGAAGGGTGGGTGGCACAGCAGCGCACAGTGTTGGAAGGGTGGGTAGCACAGCAGTGCACAGTGTTAGGTGAGTGGGTAGTACAGCAGTGCAGTGTTGGCTGGGTGGGTAGCACAGCAATGCACAGTGTTGGAAGGGTCGGTAGCACAGCAATGCACAGTGTTATCAGAGGTAGCTGTCAGTGTTGCTCTTACCGGCTCGGACGTGTAGTAGGGTTCCCAGCACACACAGTGCGGTGAAGGTGACACCCGGGGTCATGTCTGCTCGGTGTACAGCATGGAGCTCCGTCTATAATACGCTCACCACAACCCCATCCCCGGCCACTCTATACTACACCGACCCCGGCAGGAGTCAGGACGCAGAGCGGGGTGACGTCACGGGGGGTAGGAGAGGCAGAAAGTTTACGGAGTCTGAGCTGAACTCTCCGGAGATCTCATTCCTCCCGGGGGGCGGCTGGAGGGCGGGAGAGGGAGGAGGAGGGAGGAGCACAGAGGATTGTTCCCTCAGGAGAGAGAGCCGTGTATGGCGTCTACTCCGTGTCTGCTCTGTACATACTATATACACATTATATGACCAGATATATACACCTGTGTACACTATATATACGCATTGTACCAGCTCGTACATAGTTATATTTACACCTGGGTACCTAAGGTACACTTGTTTTTCAGACTTTTTTTTAGTCAGGTAACTTTTAGGCCTCATTCACCTGTGTACACTGTATATACATTGTATGACCTGTGTACACTATATATACTTTGTATGACCTTTGTACACTGTATATACATTGTATGACTTTTGCACACACTATATATATATATATATATATATATATATTGTATGACCTGTGTACACTATAAATACACATTGTGTGACCTGTGTACGCTGTACAGTATATACATTGTATGACCTGGGTATGCTATATATATATATATATATATATATATATATAGTATGACCTGCTCTATGCACCTACATCTGGGTACATATGTCAGACGTGTTTGTTATCCTCTTTCTAGTCAGGGACCCTATAGGCCTCATGCACACTGGGGCTTTTGTAAACACTTTTCTAATGACAAGAGAAAAACAGCTTCAAACACGTCTAGTCGCGTCAGGCGCTTTGGGCATTTATTTCATGAGCCAGAATATTCCATCTTTTCAGACCATTGAAATGAAAAACTGCTGAAGTGCTAAATGCGTTCGCAAGAAACACGGCTTACCAGCGTTTAGGTGCATTTTGGCAGTTTGTTTTCCGACAAAACGCTCCTCACTTGAACACAGGTTTTTTTTGCCTCTAAACTCCTGTAAACACCTATGTGACTGTATGGATATGTACGCTGACATGGAGGGGGGTTTAGAGGCAGAAAAAAAAAACATCAAATGCCTGTAAAACATGCATCTGTGAGCTCAGGTGTGCAATGAGGCCTTGGAATTCTGCACAATATTGAGGCACCCCATTCTAAAATGTAGAAAACTTAACTAACAGTTTTACATAACACAGCGACATCCACACACATAGGACACCCAACGTTAGGCCTCATTCACACCTGAGCATAGCAGGAACACGCATTCCCACACTAATTGTTTTTTGCGTGTTCAATTGATTAGGCTGCCCTACACACAACAAACTCACAAATGTAGCTCAAGAATCTTTTTGGTTGTAGAGTTTCTGCATTTTTTCAGAGCACTGTTGTATCACATTTTGTCACACAAAATAAGCAAAGCAAAACTCACGTCTGCTACCTGTGTTTGGGGTAGCATTACACAATTAATGGCACAGCAAGCACCACCCACAATTGCAGTGCGTTTACCAACTCACGCAGCAAAACACAGATTTAGGAAATGCTCAGTTGTGAATGCAGCATTAGAGATGATTTATTCTTCTAAAGTAACTACACCTTTTCACACTGGTGCTGACTATTAGATTTTGGCGAACAGTTCAGCCTGAGAATGAATTCGGGTCAAACATTGGCTGTTCGCCCATTCAACAAACACCTGAATTGTCAGGGTATTCAACCGTTTGTACGGCCCCCCGAATGACCACAATGCATTATGCGGAAGCCCCTATTGGCTAAAGCAATAACAGCTTTGCCCAGTCAGGACACAGAGCACTGTAAGAGCTCTGATTGGAGAAAGTAATAATGACTGTGCCCAATCATTGCTCTTAGTCCTACCCCATACTATAAAAATAATCTCCACATAGCGGCCATTTGTAGTGTGGTATTGGCGTGGAGAGGGATAGAACAGGGCTACTAGCTATTGTGAGTCAATTGTCAGTGTAGAATATCAGTTTAGTGTGAATCTAGTGATAGTACAGTGTGAGTGTAGCGTGACTATTAATTTTTAATTTAGTGTCAGTTTATTTTTTCAGGACAGCTTTCCTGTAGTATATTTCAGAGTGTTACGGCACAATTAATGCAGTATATTTGAGTGCCTTAGTGCGCGTTTAACTGAGTAAATTTCAGTGTGTTACTGCACGTTTGATGCAGTACATTTCTGTGTATTACTGCACGTTTACCTCAGCATATTTCACTCCCTTAGTGCACTTTTAATGCAGTAAATGTCAGTGCGTAAATGAACGTTTAATGCAGTATATTTCAGTGCATTAGTGCACATTTAATGCAGTACATTTTAGTGCGTTACTGCATGTTTAATGCAGTATATTGCAGTGCTTTAGTGCACGTTTAACGCAGTATATTTCACTGCGTTAGTGCACTTTTAACACAGTAAATGTCAGTGCTTAATTGCACGTTTAACACACTATATTTAAGTATGTTACTGCATGTTTAACGCAGTATATTTCAGTGCATAAGTTAACATTTAACGCAGTACATTTCAGTGTGTTACTGCACGTTTAAGGCAGTATATTGCAGTGTTTGTGCACATTTAATTTCAGCGTGTTAATGCACTTTTAACGCAGGATATTTCATTGCATTAGTGCACATTTAACGCAGTATATTTCAGTGCGTTAGCGCATGTTTAAAGCAGTATATTTCAGCGCATTAGTGCACGTGTAACACACTATATTTCAGTGTGTTACTGCACATTTAACACAGTCTATTGCAGTATTTTAGTGCACGCACAGTAAATTTCAGTGCATCAATGCATGTTTAACACAGTACATTTCAGTGCGTTACTGCACGTTTAACAAAGTCTATTGCAGTATGTTAGTGCATGGTTAACGCAGTATATTTCAGTGCGTTAGTGCACGTTTAACGCAGTACATTTCAGTGCATTACTGCACGTTTAACACAATCTATTGCAGTATGTTAGTGCATGTTTAACGCAGTACATTTCAGTGCATCAGTGCACATTTTAGGCAGTATATTTCAGTGCGTTACTGCACATTTAACGCAGTCTATTGCAGTATTTTAGTGCATGTTTAATGCAGTATATAGCAGTGTGTTAGTGCACATTTTACACAGTATATTTATGTGCATTATTGCGCATTTAACATAGTATATTTCAGTGCGTTGGTGCAATTTAATGCAGTATATTTCAGTGTGTTACTGCACGTTTTACGCAGTATATTTTACTGTGTAGGTGTGCATTAAATGCAGTATATTTCAATGCATTACTGCATGTTTAATGCAGTATATTTCAGTGCATTAGTGCACATTTAACCCAGTATATTTCAGTGGGTGACTGCACATTTAACGCAGTATACTTCAGTGCGTTAGTGCATGTTTAATGCAGTATATTTTAGTGCATTAGTGCACGTTTAACACAGTATATTTTAGTGTGTTAGTGCACGTTCACGGCAGTATATTCAGTGCGTTAGTGCATGTTTAACGCAATATACTTCTTTGCATTACTGCACGTTTAACATAGTCTATTTCAGTGCTTTAGTGCATGTTTAATGCAGTATATTTTAGTGCTTTACTGTGCGTTTAACACAGTATATTGCAGTGCCCTAGTGCACATTTAACGCAATATATTGCAGTGCATTAGTGCACGTTTAATGCAGTGTATTTCAGTGTGCTAGTGCACGTTTAACTCAGTGTATTTCAGTTTGTTACTACTTGTTTAATGCAGTATATGTAGGTGTGTTAGTGAACATTTAATGCAGTACATTTTAGTGCATTACTGCATGTTTAATGCAGTATATGTCAGTGCGTTCATGCACATTTAATGCAGTAAATTTCAGTGTATTAGTGCACATTTAACGCAGTATATTTCAGTACGTTACTGCACGTTTAATGCAGTATAACTCAGTGTGTTAGTGCACATTTAACGCAGTATACTTCAGTGCGTTAGTGCATGTTTAATGCAGTATATTTTAGTGCATTAGTGCACGTTCAACGCAGTATATTCAGTGCGTTAGTTCACGTTTAAAGCAGTATATGCAGTGTGTCACTGCACGTTTAACGCAGTATAATTTACTGTGTTACTGCACATATATAATTTCAGTGCGTTAGTGCACATTAGCGCAGTATATTTAAGTGTGCTACTGCATGTTTAATATGGCAGTATGTTAGTGCATGTTTAACGCGGTATATTTCAGTGCATTAGTGCATGTTTAACGCAGTACATTTCAGTACATTACTGCGCGTTTAACACAGTCTATTGCAGTATGTTACTGCACGTTTACCACAGTATATTGCAGTGTGTTAGTGCATGTTTAATGCAGTATATTTCAGTGCATTACTACACGTTTAACATGGTATATTTCAGTGTGTTAGTGCATGTTTAATGCAGTAGATTTCAGTGCGTTGCTGCCCATTTATGGCAGTATATTACAGTGCGATAGGGCACATTTTATGCAGTATATATCAGTGCATAAGTGGACATTTAATGCAGTATATTTCAGTGCATTGCTGCGTGTTTAATACAGTATATTTCAGTGTGTTTTTGCACCTTTAATGCAGTAAATTTCAGCGCATTAGTGCACATTTAACGCAGTATATTTCATTGCGTTACTGCACGTTTAACACAGTCAATTTCAGTGCAATACTGCACGTTTAACACAGTCTATTGGAGTATGTTAGTGCATGTTTAACACAGTATATTTCAGTGCGTTAGTGCACGTTTAACGCAGTACATTTCGGTGCATTACTGCACTTTTAACACAGTCTATTTCAGTGTTTTAGTGCATGTTTAACACAGTATATTGCAGTGCCTTAGTGCACGTATAACACAGTATATTGCAGTGCGTTAGTGCACATTTAATGCAGTATTTTTTAGTTTGTTAGTGCATGTTTAACGCAGTACATTTCATTGCATTCCTACATGTTTAATGCAGTATATTTCAGTGTGTTAATGCATGTTTAACACACTATTTTTCAGTGTATTACTGCACGTTTGATGCAGTATATTTCAGTGCATTAGTGCACAATTACCGTAGTACATATTAGTGCACGTTTAACACAGTATATTTCAGTGCGTTACTACACATTTAATGCAGTGTATTTTACTGCATTAGTGCGTGTTTAATGTAGTATATTTTTATGCATTACTGCATGTTTAACGCAGTATATTTCAGTGTGTTACTGCATGTTTAATGCAATATATTTCAGTGCGATAGTGCACATTTAACGCAATATATTTCAGTGCGTTACTGCACCTTTAACACAGTCTATTTCAGTGCGTTAATTCATGTGTAATGCAGTATATTTCAGTGCTTTACTGTGTGTTTATTATTGCACAATTGCCGTAGTACATTTCAGTGCATTAGTGCACGTTTAATGCAGTATTTTTCAGTGCATTCGTACAAGTTTAACGCAGTAAATTTCAGTGCATTACTGCACATTTAACGCAGTATATTTCAGTGCGTCATTGCACAATTACCGTAGTACATTTCAGTGTGTTAGTGCACGTTTAATGCAGTATATTTCTGTGCATTACTGAACGATGAACGCAGTATATTTCAGTGCATTACTACCCATTTAAGGCAGTCTATTTTAGTGCATTAGTGCATGTTTAATGTCGTTTATTTTAGTGTATTACTGCATGTTTAACGCAGTATATTTCAGTGCATTACTGCACATTTAATGCAGTATATTTCTGTGCAATAATGCACGTTTAACGCACTATACTTCAGTGCGTCACTGCATGTTTAACATCGTCTATTTCAGTGCTTTACTGTGCATTTAACACAATATATTGCAGTGCCTCAGTGCACATTTAACACATTATATTGTAGTGCATTAGTGCACGTTTAATGCAGTATATTTCAGTGCATTAGTGTGTGTTTAACGCAGTTTATTTCAGTGTGTTACTGCACGTTTAATGCAGTATTTCTCAGTGTGTTGGTAAACGTTTAATGCAGTATATTTCAGTGTGTTAGTGAACGTTTAATGCAGTATATTTCAGTGTGTTAGTGAACGTTTAATGCAGTATATTTTAGTGTGTTAGTGAACGTTTAACACAGTATATTTCAGTGCGTTACTGCACATATAATGCAGTAAATTTCGGTGCATTCGTGCACATTTAACAGAGTATATTTCAGTGTGTTACTGCATGTTTTTTGCAGTATATTTCAGTGTGTTAGTGCACGTTTAACACAGTACGGTTCGGTGCATTACAGCACGTTTAATGCAGTATATGTCAGTGTGTTCATGCACATTTAATGCAATAAATTTCAGTGCATTATAGCACATTTAACGCAGTATATATCAGTGCATTACTGCATGTTTAATGCAGTATATCTCAGTGTGTTAGTGCACATTTAACGCAGTATGTTTCAGTGCATTACTGCATGTTTAATGCAGTATAGCTCAGTGTTTTAGTACATGTTTAACGCAGCATATTTCAGTGCGTTAATGCACGTTGAACACAGTATGTTTCATTGTGTTCCTACACGTTTAATGCAGTATATTTCAGTGCATTAGTACATGTTTATTTCAGTCTATTTCAATGTGTTACTGCACGTTTACTGCAGTATATTGCAGTGCATTAGTGTACATTTTACGCAGTATATTTCAGTGCATTAGTGCACAATTAACATACTACATTTCAGTGTATTACTGCATGTTTTTTACAGTATATTTCAGTGTGTTAGTGCGCGTTTAACACAGTACATTTCAGTGTATTACTACACGTTTAATGCAGTATATGTCAGTGTGTTCATGCACGTTTAATGCAGTATATTTGTGTGTTAGTGAACATTTAATGCAGTATATTTCAGTGTGTTCGTGAATGTTTAACGCAGTATATTTCAGTGCATTACTGCACATATAATGCAGTAAATTTCGGTGCATTAGTGCAAATTTAACGCAGTATATATCAGTGCATTACTGCATGTTTAATGCAGTATATTTCAGTGTGTTAGTGCACATTTAATGCAGTATGTTTCAGTGCATTACTGCATGTTTAATGCAGTATATCTCAGTGTGTTAGTACATGTTTAACGCAGCATATTTCAGTGCGTTAACCACTTAAGCCCCGGAAGATTTTACCCCCTTCCTGACCAGGGCCTATTTTGCGATTCGGCACTGCGTGACTTTAACCACTTGCCGACCGCCGCACGACTATCTACGTCGGCGGTCAGCCCCTCACAGGCAAAGTGACGTAGGTCTACGTCACTAGCTTGTGAGGGTCTAGGGAGCGAGCGCGCGCCCCCGGAGGCGCGCTCCCGCTCCCGAGTGGTCACGGACCCCCCTGTGCGTGTGACCGGCGGACCCGATGTCCGCCGGCCACTCTGCGATCGGCGGGGAAGAAGGAGAAAGTCAGGCAGCTTGTGTAAACAAGCTGCCTGTCATTCTCCTCGCTGTATGAGAGCTGATCATCTGGATCTACTATGTAGATCCGTTGATCACTCTGCATACAGCTGAAGCCCCAGCCAATCACAGTTAGAATCACGCCCCTAGGGACACACACAGCCCCTCCCTCTCAAATAAAGTTAACCCCTTCACTACCAGTGTATTTTTACAGTAACAGTGCATATGTATAGCACTGATTACTGTAGAAATGTCACTGGTAACCCCAAAAGTGTCAAAAATGTCAGTCAAGGGTCCGATTTGTCCGCCGCAATGTCGCAGTACCGCAAAAAAAATCGCAGATCGCCGCCATTACGCGTTAAAAAAAAAACCAACAAAAATGACAAAAATCTTTCCCTTAGTTAGTAAACGCAATAACTTTTGCGCAAACCAATCAAAATACGCTTTTTGCGATTTTTTTTACCAAACATAGGTAGCATAAAACAAATTGGCCGAAAATTTTAAAAAATTTTGATTTTTACATTTTTTTGGGGGGAATTTCATATAAAAAAAGGGAAAAATATTGCTATTTTTGCAAAATGGACGCTATTTTTTTGTTTATAGCGCGTGATCAAAAAATCGCACAGGTGATCAAATACCGCCAAAAGAAAGCTCTGTTTGTGGGAAAAAAAGGACGCCAAATTCGTTTAGGTACAGCGTCGCACGACCGCGCAATTCTCCGTTAAAGTCACGCAGTGCCGAATCGCAAAATACCCCCTGGTCGGAATGGGGGTAAAATCTTCCGGGGCTTAAGTGGTTAACGGACAATTGCGCGGTCGTGCGACGCTGTACCTAAACGAATTTGACGTCCTTTTTTCCCACAAACAGAGCTTTCTTTTGGTGGTATTTGATCACCTGTGCGATTTTTTTGATAATGCACTATAAACAAAAAAAGCGTTAATTGTGCAAAAATAACAATATTTTTCACATTTTTTTATATGAAATCCCCCCAAAAAAATGTAAAATCTAAATTTTTTAACATTTTAGGCCAATTTGTTTTATGCTACATATGTTTGGTAAAAAAAATCGCAAAACGCGTATTTTGATTGGTTTGCGCAAAAGTTATTGCGTTTACTAACTAAGGGAAAGATTTTTGTAGTTTTTTTTTTTTAACGAGTAATAGCGGCGATCTGCAATTTTTTTTTGCGGGACTGCGACATTGGGGCAGACAGATCGGATCATCGGGTCCGGGCACACGCGGCGGCGCGTGCTCGCTCCCTAGAGCTCACTTTGCCTGTGAGGGGCTTACCGCCGCGGTAAATAGTCATGCGGCGGTTGGCAAGTGGTTAATGCACGTTGAACACAGTATGTTTCATTGTGTTCCTACACGTTTAATGCAGTATATTTCAGTGCATTAGTACATGTTTAAAAGAGAAATAGGGGTGATGGCGCTGCCTGTATAAATTTAGATACTGGTGCTGGGATTCCTTTGGTAAAAATGCACACTTACCAGAGACACCCACCCCACACAGGGGTATAGAGCGGGTGCTTTAATGGGTCTGGCAACCTAGCGATATCCTCCTATCCCTGGATGGAGGGCGTGTGCCGAGGATCAGGCTGGTCCTGGTATGGAGTAAACCCGCATGGGAACGAGGCTTGGATCGCAAGCGCTCGGTTAATACAGTCACGCTCGATTTTTACCTGTTTAATGTGAGTACCTTTGCATTGTTTTGCTCAATAAAGTACATTACGCAATTACGCTATGTCCACTATTCATTTTCTGGTATAAATATCGGGAGTGGAGCTGAGTGGATCCCTCGGAACACACCTAAGTCAGGAAGGCACACAGGGGACTATCCCAGGGTATATCCATACCAGGACCAGCCTGATCCTCGGCACACGCCCTCCATCCAGGGATAGGAGGATATCGCTAGGTTGCCAGACCCATTAAAGCACCCGCTCTATACCCCTGTGTGGGGTGGGTGTCTCTGGTAAGTGTGCATTTTTACCAAAGGAATCTTATCCCAGCACCTTACCACCCACCACGGGGTCACCTTTCACCTGAGTGTTGATTTTCCGAGTGTTGTCACCTTTATTGTTCTTGAAGTCACCGTATATGACATAGACTTTTTTACTGGATCTCTGCTTACTGGACTTTGCAAGCTGTATTTTAAAAACTTTTTTTCTATTTGGCTCTGTTGGCACTTTATATAAACTCCCCATATCAACACGTGGTATGAGTGGAACAGTTCACATCATATAGCACCATATTTTTTATCACATTAATATTGCATGTTAAATATTATCTATATTAGCTATTAATTATTGTTTATATATTTATTGCACCAGTCACTTTCTAATTTTCTTGAAGGCACCTTTATACTTTGCACTTGCACCCAATTGATGTTTTATGGAACATACTATTGTATGAGTATACACATTATTGTTTTAGCATAAGGCACTTTAATTCACAGTTTATTATATCTTTATTATATCTAAATTTATACAGGCAGCGCCATCACCCCTATTTCTCTTTTATCCAGTGTATAGTCTCCGGACTATCATCCAGGGAGGCTGCAGCCTATTTTTAGATATATTTATACATATTTTTTATTATTATTATTTATTATTTATATCTTTTTCACCCATTCATTTATTCACCTATCTATCCATTTAGTCCATAGCGCGGAAGTTTCATTTTTCTATTAGTACATGTTTATTTCAGTCAATTTCAATGTGTTACTGCACGTTTACTGCAGTATATTGCAGTGCATTAGTGTACATTTTACACAGTATATTTCAGTGCATTAGTGCACAATTTACATACTACATTTCTGTGTATTACTGCATGTTTTTTTGCAGTATATTTCAGTGTGTTAGTGCACGTTTAACACAGTACATTTCGGTGTATTACCAAACGTTTAATGCAGTATATGTCAGTGTGTTCATGCACGTTTAATGCAGTAAATTTCAGTGCATTAGTGCACATTTAATGCAGTATAGATCAGTGCATTACTGCATGTTTAATGCAGTACATTTCAGTGCATTAGTGCACGTTTAACGCAGCATATTTTAGTGCGTTAATGCACTTTGAACGCAGTATATTTCATTGTATTCCTACACGTTTAATGCAGTATATTTCAGTGCATTGGTACATGTTTATTGCAATGTGTTACTGCACGTTTGCCGCAGTATATTGCAGTGCATTAGTGTACTTTTTATGCAGTATATTTCAGTGCATTAGTGCACAATTAACATAGTATATTTCAGTGCATTAATGCACGTTTTATGTAGTATATATTTTAGTGCATTACTGCGTTTTGAATGCAGTATATATAAGTGCGTAACTACACACATTTTACGCAGTATAATTCCGTGCATTAGTATATGTTTAACACACTATATTTCCGTGCGTTAGTGTTTGTTTAACGCAGTATATTTTAGTGTGTTAGTGCATGTTTAATGCAGTAGATTTCACTGTGTTACTACACGTTTACTGCAGTTTATTGCATTGTGTTAGTGCATGTTTTACACTGTTTATTTTGGTGCGTAGGTGAACATTTAATGCAGTATATTTCAATGCATTAGTTCATGTTTAATGCGTTAAATTTTAGTGCATTAGTGCACATTTAACACAGTATATTTCAGTGTGTTACTGCAAGTTTTTTGTAGTATATTTAAGTGTTAGTGCATGTTTAACGCAGTATATTTCAGTGCATTACTGCACGTTTAATGCAGTATATTTCACTGTGTTACTGCACATTGAACGCAGTATATTTCAGTGCGTTTGCATGTTTAATGCAGTAGATTTCAGTGCGTAGGTGAACATTTAATGCAGCATATTTCAATGCATTACTGCTTGTTTAAAACAGTATATTTCAGTGCATTTTTGCATGTTTAACGAAGTATATTTCAGTGCGTTCGCACGCATTTAACGCAGTATATTTCAGTGCGTTCGCACATGCTTAATGCAGTAAATTTCAGTGCATTTGTGTACGTTTAACTAAGTATATTTCAGTACGTTACTGCACGTGAAACACAGTATATTTCAGTGTGTTACTGCACGTTTAAAGCAGTATAGTTCAGCGCATTAGTGCACATTTAACTTAGTATATTTCAGTACGTTACTGCACGTTTAACACAGTACATTTCAGTGCATTAGTGCACGTTTAGCGCAGTAAATTTCAGTGCATTACTGCACTTTTAATGCAGTATATTTCAGTATGTTCGTGCATGTTCAATGCAATAAAATTCAGTGCGTTTGTGCACATTTAACACAGTAAATTTCAGGGTATTGCTGCACGTTTAATGCAGTATATTTCAGTGCATTAATGCACAATTAACGTAGTACATTTCAGTACATTAGTGCACGTTTAACGCAGTATAGTTTAGTTCATTAGTGCACGTTGAGCGTAGTATATTTCAGTGCGTTACTACACATTTAACGCAGTATATTTTAAGTGCATTAGTGCATGTTTAATATAGTATATTTTAGTGCATTTCTGCATGTTTAACGCAGTATATTTCGGTGTGCTACTGCACGTTTTATGCAGTATATTTCAGTGCATTAGTGCATGTTTAATGCAATATATTTCTGTGCGTCACTGCGCGTTTAACAAAGTATATTGCAGTGCCTTAGTGCACATTTAATGCAATATATTGCAGTGCGTTAGTGCACATTTAATGTAGTGTATTTCAGTGCGCTAGTGCACGTTTAACTCAGCGTTTTTCCGTTTGTTACTAAACTTTTAATGCAGTATATTTAGGTATGTTAGTGAACGTTTAATGCAGTACATTTTAGTGCATTACTGCACGTTTAATGCAGTATATGTCAGTGCGTTCATGCACATTTTTATTGCAGTAAATTTCAGTGCTTTAGTGCACATTTAACGCAGTATATTTCAGTGCATTACTGCACGTTTAATGCAATGTATTTCAGTGTGTTATTACACGTTTAATGCAGCATATATTTCAGTGCGTTAATGCGCGTTGAACGCAGTATGTTTCAGTGTGTTACTGTATGTTTAATGCAGTATATTTCAGTGCGTTAGTACATGTTTATTGCAGTCTATTTCAATGTGTTACTGTACGTTTACAGCAGTATATTGCAGTGTGTTAGTGCATGATTTACTTAGTATATTTCAGTGCGTTAGTGCACATTGAATGCAGTATATTTCAGTGCATTACTGCATGTTTAATGCAGTATATTTCACGGCATTAGTGTGTGTTTAATGCTTTATATTTCAGTGCGTTAGTGTATGTTTAACGCAGTATATTTCAGTGCATTAGTGCATGTTTAATGCAGTAGATTTCAGTGCATTAATGCATATTTACACCAGTATATTGCAGTGTGTCAGTGCACGTTTTATGCTGTATATTTCAGTGCATAGGTGAACACTTAATGCAGTATATTTCAGAGCATTAGTGCACATTTAACACAGTATACTGTACTGCACTGCACGTTTTTTCGCAGTATATTTCAGTGTGTTCATGTTTAATGCGGTATATTTCAGTGCATTACTGCACGTTTAATGAGGTAAATTTCAGTAAATTAGTGCACAATTAATGCAGTATATTTCCATAAGTTAGGGCATGTTTTAATGCAGTATATTTCAGTGTGTAGGTGCATAGTGCACGTTTAACAGACTTTATTTCAGTGCGTTAATGCAGTTTGAACGCAATATGTTTCAGTGCGTTACTACCCGTTTAATGCAGTATATTTCAGTGCATTAGTGCATGTTTAATGCAGTATATTTCAGTGTGTTACTGCACGTTTACCGCAGTATATTGCAGTGTGTTAGTGCATGTTTAATGCAGTATATTTCAGTGCGTTAATACATGTTTATTGCAGTCTATTTGAATGTGTTACTGCACGTTTACCGCAGTATATTGCAGTGTGTTAGTGCATGATTTACGCAGTATATTTCAGCGCGTTGGTGCACATTGAATGCAGTATATTTCAGTGCGTTGCTACACATTTAATGCAGTATATTTCAGGGCATTAGTGTGTGTTTAACGCTGTATATTTCAGTGCGTTAGTGTATGTTTAACGCAGTATATTTCAGTGCGTTGGTGCATGTTTAATGCATTCGATTTCAGTGCATTAATGCACGTTTACCGCAGTATATTGTGTCAGTTCACGTTTTATTCTGTATATTTCAGTGCATAGGTGAACACTTAATGCAGTATATTTCAGTGCATTAGTGCACATTTAACACAGTATACTGTACTGCACTGCACGTTTTTTCGCAGTATATTTCAGTGTGTTCACGTTTAACGCAGTACATTTCAGTGCATTACTGCACGTTTATGAGGTAAATTTCAGTAAATTAGTGCACAATTAATGCAGTATATTTCAGTATGTTAAAGCACGTTTCAATGCAGTATATTTCAGTGTGTTGGTGCATAGTGCACGTTTAACCGACTCTATTTCAGTGCGTTAATGCAGGTTGAACGCAATATGTTTCAGTGCGTTACTACCCATTTAATGCAGTATATTTCAGTGCATTAGTGCATGTTTAATGCAGTATATTTTAGTGTGTTACTGCACGTTTACCGCAGTATATTGCTGTGTTAGTGCATGTTTTATGCAGTATATTTCAGTGCATTAGTGCCCAATTACCGTATTAGATTTCAGTGCGTTAGTGCACATTTAATACAGTATATTTCACTGCATTACTATGCATTGATCGCAGTATAATTCAGTGCGTTACTACATGTTTAACACAGTATTTTTCAGTGGGTTATTGCATGTTTAATGCAGTAGATTTCAGTGCTTTACTGCACATTTACGGTAGTATATTGCAGTGCGCGTAGTGCATGTTTTACACACTATATATCAGTGCGTAGGTGAGCATTTAATACACTTTTTGCATGTTTAACGCAGTATATTTCAGTGCATTTTTGCACGTTTAACACGTTCACACGCATTTAACGCAGCATATTTCAATGCGTTCGCACATGCTTAATGCAGTAAATTTCAGTGCATTAGTTCACGTTTAACGAAGTATATTTCAGTGTGCTACTGTGCGTTTAACACAGTATATTGCAGTGCATTAGTGCACATTTAATGCAGTAAATTTCAGTGCATTAGCGCATGTTTAAGGCATTATATTTGAGTGTGTTACCCATTTACTTGACTGCCCTATGCTCCAAAAATACATCAAAGTAGGTCCTGAATCCTTTTTTGAAGCCAATTTTGGTGTGTTTTTAAAGATTAAAAAGTATATATTCAGACAACTATTAGCAGCGCAATTCCTCAATGTGTAAACACAGTGCTTAGGAAATAAAATGATAATATATATCATAATATGTATAAAGTGCTCAGGTGCAATGAATATATTACTGATAAGTAACATAGGTGAATATCATTCCAAGTACAAATAGTGTCCAAAATAATGTGCAAAAACAATAGTCCAAATGTGTTGAAAGTGCATCAACAAACACTGTTGCTAGAATTCCAAAATAGCATGAAATCTTCTCAAAAATTGATAATTGACCAGGTTCAATAGTGATGGTGACACCCTCCGTGTGCTCCGTGTTCTGTGAAAATCAGGGAGAATTCAAACTCACCAGATGTTGTTGATCTTCATTTACCTTATGGCAAAAAAGCCGAATATCGCTTAGGAGATCCCCGCGATCTCTGGTCCATCAGCCCAAACTTGCTTTTTGGAGGATATTCCTAGACGTAAACTTTGGAAACACAAGAAACGGACTCCTCATAGTGTAGTGTTCTTTTAAAAAATCTCAGTTTTTTATTAAATGTATTCTAAAAAGGACAACAATGATAGTTGTAAAGAAATAAAAGAAGTTCAAATTCCAGCCTAAAACGTCCTGTGTGGGTTGCCCGCACACTTGCCGGGAAGCCGTGCTGCCACAAAACCTCCTATTGCGGTGTGCATTCCAGGCTGTACTCAGAACGAGTAGCTTCCGATGACATCACTTTTGATGATGAAATGCGTCAAGTTGACACGCACGCTGCCTCGTTCTGAGTACAGCCTGGAACGCACGCCACAACAGGAGGTTTATAATTCATATAATTAACATATAACCCCCAAAAAAGTGCTCTTGTGCCACTGTGTGAAATGTATTCACTCACAAAACGTAATAATAATAATAAATGAAATAAATAAAAATAAATTTTAAAAATGATTCCAACCTATTCCCGTGTGCGCCTCCTACCCGGAAGAGCCAGGTCACCTATATATATGTGATTTGGCGCACAGGGGCCACCCTGTAGCAGGAAGTTGAAAACTTACAGCAGTATCAATATGTAAAAAACGACTTCATGGGGGACAAATAAAGTGTGCTTCAATAATGCTAGACTGCATTGTATGTGTCATTTTTGATTTTACCTTAAGTACAACTTTAATGATCTTGTGGCAATTGCTTTTTGAAGAATATAGGTTGTTACACAGTGGATGACTGGGCTGTGGATTTAACAGCAGTCGTTTAGTGATGCTTCAAGTCAACCTTCTTACCTGAATGGGCTGCCTAAATGGCACATGTAGCATTTTGGGCAATGCACCATAATGCTTGTAAGTACGTTGTCACATGTTGTGCTACAATGCAAGTTTATTGGCAAGGGGCATTCGTAATGAATGGCACGACATCACATCAATGCATGTTGCGGTAATGCATTTTCCCTCATTGCAATGGTATAAATGAGTCTTAATCCTGCATTCACACCTGCGCAAAGAGTATTGCTGGTCATTTTGAAGCATTTACAAAGGTTCTTCAAAAAGTTTCACTTTTTTAACTATTAAATATAAAAATGTGGTATTTTTTTCTAGGCTTTTTTTTAGTTGTTTTTTGTATGTGTATCAAGCTTCTAGCATTTAGTTTCCTGGGCTGGGCAAGGAGAGGATGACAGTTCTAGAGTTCACTTACCGCAAAGTGACGTAGGACTACGTCGGCAACTTTTCGGTGTTATACCGGAATGATGCCTCTAGCTAGAGGCACCATCCCGGTACCGTGGTTTACAGCCGACGGCCGGCTTTCCGTCAGTAACCACCGATGCGGCTTGGGACCCGCTCGATCGTTACCCGGGTGAGCGGGAGGGGACATCCCCCCCGCCACCTTCCGTGACTTTGCTCGTGGCTCCCCACCGGGGGCCCCGAGCACATAGCCGGCACGTCCATGGCGTCACTTCCGGGTTACTGTGCTACAAAAGGCGGCAAATTTAAAAAAACGGCTGTATGCAAAAATGCAGTTTTCGGCGTTTTGCATACATGGAAGTGTAGTGGAGGGGTCTAGGGTCTTTTAGGGACAGATTAACGAAACCTTATGGCTTCAAGTCACAACACACTCCCATGGCTCCCTTAGTGTGTAACCCTGATTTTACCCCAGGTCTCAATCCCCACACCTTTGCCTGGTGGACAAACAAGGGATTGATACGCATAACAGACTATTGTGATCAAACAGGGATCTTATCTAAAGAAACCTTACAAGACAAATAGCAACTCCCAAACTCAGAATTTTTTCATTATATTCAAATTGTACATTTTTTAAAGTCTCTGAGGCGTATGTCTGATCTCATCCCCTCTACCTCAGTGGAGTATTTGAGTAAATCCTACGATAAGCACACTGGCCATATTTCCAAAATTTACAATATATTGACTTTTAATTCGGAAAAATTATTTTATATGATGAAGTGGGAACAAAACATAAATGAGACGTTCAAAATAGATGAATGGTTTAGAATGGCCCAGGGTGCTTCAAAATCGTACATAAATACTTCCTTGATGGAAGAAAATTATAAAGTTTTGATGAGATGGTACATGGTCCCAGTGAGAGTGGCAGCGTATGTTGCAGGGGCCTCTTCCTCTTGCTTTTGAGGTTGTGGTATGGAAGGCACAGCAATGCATACTTGGTGGTCCTGTCCAAAAGTGAAACGCTTCTGGGTCCGTATTTGTAATTTCATTTATTCACTTACACAGGGGAATCTGTTAAAATCACCACAGCAAGCTCTTCTGGGACGTCCAGTTGAGGGATCACCGAGACAGACAGAAAGACTTATAGACTCTATTTTTAATGCAACAAGGTTAGCAATAGTTAGGTCCTGGAGGACATCTACAATCCCTTTCGACTTGGTGATAATATATACTGGACAATCAGCCTGTTTACTCCTCTCCTTCTCCTCCTCCTTTTACTGACAGTCCGAGTGCGACAGGAACTCAGTAAAGATAAAGAAGAAAGGATCTAATGATCTCAGTTTAAATGATTTATTTAAGGTAAAGATAGAGATACACTTACATTCACCAGCACTTATGCAGTGCGGGCTTCCAAACAGCTGATGTGTATTCAGTGGCTGAACCTCCCTGGGTCTGACGCTCATCGAGTAGGCTCCTCCCCCCGTACGCGTTACGTCAGATGACTTCGTCAGCGGGGTCGTCAGTGGGGGCCCCGCTGATGAAGTCATCTGACGTAACGCGTACGGGGGGAGGAGCCTACTCGAGCGTCAGACCAAGGGAGGTTCAGCCACTGAATACACATCAGCTGTTTGGAAGCCCGCACTGCATAAGTGCCGGTGAATGTAAGTGTATCTCTATCTTTACCTTAAATAAATCATTTAAACTGAGAGCATTAGATCCTTTCTTCTTTATCTTTACTGAGTTCCTGTCGCACTCGGACTGACAGGAGGAGGAGAAGGAGAGGAGTAAACAGGCTGATTGTCCAGTATCTATTATCCTTAAAAGCGTGTATGACTCCTTGGAGTCTATCCTTGAGGTGAGCTGCTAATCTTGCACCAATCACTGGGAGCACTTGTTTGGAGTGTGGAGCACGCTTGCAGTAGAATTCGGATCACAGATGGGATTATTTGGATTACTTTGATTTATTTGCTATTGATTTTGGGACTTTTATAATCACTGTGTCATTAGCACTTGGACTTTTTTTGCACTTTATTAGCATTTGGCACTGATTATTTACATTTAAATATTTACTGATTTTTGTTTACATACATAAATGATTTTGTTTATATGTTAATTACCCTGATTGATTGTATTTCACTTGGCGCAGCAATATTGATTTATCTATTATTCACTGGTGTTTTTGTGTAATGCACTGATTGCTGCCTTGTGTGCGTTTTATTCATTTATTTATATGGTTTGCGCTGATTATTACACAATTTTTTGAGTTTTACTCTTTCCTAAATGTTCATTGTATGATGATGCAGATCTATGTAATACTGATAAAGCTCTTATATGTTTTTCCATCTTGAAAACTTCAATAAAAAACATTAAAACAGAATATGCTTTGATCTAAACCATTCCATTGTAGCTCTGGCTGTATGCTTAGGGTTGTTGTCCTGCTGGAAGCTGAACCTCCGCCCCAGTCTCCAAGTCTTTTGCCGACTCTAACAGGTTTTCTTCTAAGATTGTCCTGTATTTGGCTCTATCCATCTTCCCATCAACTCTGACCAGTCCCTGCTTAAGAAAAGCATCCCCACAACATGATGCTGCCACCACCATGTTTCACAGTGGGGATGGTGTGTTCAGGGTGATGTGCAGTGTTAGTTTTCAAGCACACATAGCATTTTGCTTTTAGGCCAAAAAGTTCAATTATGGGGTCATTTGACCAGAGCACCTTCTTCCACATGTTTGCTGTGTCCCCCACATGGCCTCTTGCAAACTTCAAATAGGACTTCTTATGGCTTTCTTTTAACAATGCCTTTCTTCTTGCCACTATTCCATAAGTGCTAGATTTTTGGAGTGCAAGATTAATAGTTGTCCTGTAGACAGATTCTCCCACCTGGGCTGTGGATCTCTGCAGCTGCTTCTCTGATGAATGCTCTCCTTGTCTGGCCTGTCAGTTTAGGTGGATGGCCATGTGGTAGGTTTGCAGTTGTGCATACTCTTTCCATTTTCGAATGATGGATTGAACAGTGCTCCGTGTAATGTTCAAACCTTGGAATATTTTTTTTATAACTTAACCCTGCTTTAAACTTCTCCACAGCTTTTTCCCTGACCTGTCTGGTGTGTTCCTTGGCCTTCATGATGCTATTTGTTAGGTTCTCTAACAAACATTTGAAGGCTTCACATAACAGCTGTATTTATATTGAGATTAAATTACACACAAGTGGACTCTTTTTACTAATTAGGTGACTTCTGAAGGCAATTGGTTCCACTAGATTTTAGTTAGAGGTATCAGAGTAAAGGGGCTGAATACAAATACACACCACACTTGTCACGTATTTATTTGTAAAAAATGTTGAAAAAGATTTATTATTTTTCTTCCACTTTACATTTATGTGCCACTATGTGTTGGTCTATCACAGCTTTTCCCAATTGGTGTTCCGCGAGAACAAAATTGGGGTTCCGCGACAGGTCGCTGCCCACAGAGATCGCACAGCCACAATCTCATAAGAAAGGCTCTGGGACATTAAAAGGCTGTGTAAGGGACATAGAAACTCTGTCAGGGGCATTAAAAGACTCTGTCAGAGGCATAGAAAGACTCTTTGAGGGGCATTGAAATTCTCTGCTAGGGAGATTAAAAGGCTATGTCTAGGGCATTGCAATTCTCTGTTAGGAACATTAACAGGCTCTGTAACAGTGGCGGCTGGTGTGTTGAGGGCGCCGGACACATGGAGTACAATGGGATTTTTTTTCATCACCTGATTAGAGCCAGAGGCTCTAATAGGGCGATGCAAAGGGTGGAGCCGGGGCGCAGAGCAGTGCGTCCCGACTCCACCCATTGTGTGACATTAGCGAATGAAAATTCGCTATTGTCACACCGATCCTCCTCCTGGTCAATCAGGAAGTGTGTCCGATACGCGCTTCCTGATTGGCCGCAAGGCAAACCCCTTGCCATTGGCCGAGGAGGAGGCGGGAGCAGAAGGAGACGCGCCGCCGGTCACCTCAGAAGAAGCTGTCCGCTGCGGGAGCAGAAGAAGCCGCTGGAACTGAAGCCGAGAGCCGCCGCTGGGAGAAGCAGAAGCCGAGAGCAGCAGAGTCGGTCTGGTCCGGTCATCGTGAGAGAGCAGGAGGTAAGTGATTCAATGCAGCCACTGCCTCAGACTCAGTGCTCAGACTCAGTGCCTCCCTCCTCTCTCTCCTGTCACTGTGCGGGACTGCGGACTCGAGTCCGGCGGTATTGAGGGGCACACCATGGTCACTCTACATTGATGGGGGCATGCTGTGGTCATTTTACATTGATGGGGGCATGCTGTGGTCATTTTACATTGATGGGGGCATGCTGTGGTCATTTTACATTGATGGAGGCACGCTGTGGTCATTTTACATTGATGGGGGCATGCTGTGGTCATTTTACATTGATGGAGGCACGCTGTGGTCATTCTACATTGATGGGGGCATGCTGTGGTCATTTTACATTGATGGGGGCACGCTGTGGTCACTTTACATTGAAGGGGGCACGCTGTGGTCATTTTACATTGATGGAGGCACGCTGTGGTCACTTTACATTGAAGGGGGCATGCTGTGGTCATTTTACATTGATGGAGGCACGCTGTGGTCACTCTACATTGAAGGGGGCATGCTGTGGTCACTCTACATTGATGGGGGCATGCTGTGGTCACTCTACAGTGAAGGGGGCATGCTGTGGTCACTCTACATTGAAGGGGCACGCTGTGGTCACTCTACATTGAAGGGGGCACGCTGTGGTCACTCTACATTGAAGGGGGCACGCTGTGGTCACTCTACATTGAAGGGGGCACGCTGTGGTCACTCTACATTGAAGGGGGCACGCTGTGGTCACTCTACATTGAAGGGAGCACACTGTGGTCACTCTACATTGAAGGGGGCACGCTGTGGTCACTCTACATTGATGGGGGAATGCTGTGGTCACTCTACATTGAAGGGGGCACACCGTGGTCACTCTACATTGATGGGGGCACTGCTCACTGGTCACTCTGCATTGATGGGGTCACACTGTACCTTGATTACTGAAGGCCCCTTTGACACTTGTGTGACCTCAAAGTCCCGCTGTTTTTTACCGCATTTTTTGCCGCGAAGCAATGCCTATTACATTTTTCTGTTTGCGCCCCCCCCCAACATTTTTGAGCACCAGCCGCCACTGCTCTGTAAGGGACATTAAAAGGCTCTGTCCAGGGCATTGCAAATCTCTGTTAGGGACATTAAAAGGCTCTGTAAGGCACATTAAAAGGCTCTGTCTGAGGCATTGCAGTTCTCTGTTAAGAACATTAAAAGGCTCTGTCAAGGGCATTGAAAGGAAAGACTCTGTCTGGGGCATTGAATGACTCTGTGGGGGGCAAAAAACTGTTAACTGTATTTTTCAGTGTTCAAATCTTTTTGCTTCACGTCTAACTCAAAAATCCTGCTTAAGTTCAGTTCTTTCTAAAAGTGTTATAAAAATCATGCCTGAAATAGTTGTATCTACTGTTCCTCAAATAGCAGAGACAAGTGACAAGTCAAAAAAAAAGAAAGAAAAGCACACAATGCTAGCAAATCTTATTCTCTAACAAAGACAAAAAATATGATAGCTACCTGTCATTTGGATTCACAAGTGCCAAAAATTAAGACTGTCCTAAAGAACAATGCGTACTTTGCAATAAAATATTGCCAAACAGTTCATTAGCACCTGCTAAATTACATCGTCATTTTGAGAAAAACCACGCAGAGTACAAAGATAGACATTGACTTTTTTATTTTTATTTTTTTATCGATACTTTTTTTATCGAAAGCTAAAGGAGTATCAGAAGCGTAAACAATTTATGAGCAAAAAATTTCAAAATGCTAATGAAAAAGCCACAGAGGCTTATTACAGAGTGAGTTACTGCATAGCACTTGCAGGAGAATCACACACAATTTGGAAATCACTAATAAAGCCATGTGCAAAAGAAATAGTCATGTATTTTAAGTGAGAAGTTGAGTAAAGAAAATTGAAGCTGTGCCACTTTCCAACAACACAGTTTTGTGCCGTATTCATGATCTTGCTGATAACATTTATAGTGAACTAATTTCTCGGCTGCATCAATGTGATGGGTACTCACTGCAATTAGACGAGTCCACAGATGTTGCAGGACTTTCAATTTTGTTAGATATAATTTAGATATGTGCAGTAGTGGTGCCAAAGCAATGTTTGGGAAAGTGGCAGGTGCTGTGACACAAATAAGAAATGTAGCAAAAAAACAGCACCAGTTCTCACTGTGTTCTTCACAGACATGCACTGGTAGCTAAAAATATTTCAATCTCACTTAACCACTTGCCGACCGGGCCATAGCCGAATGACGGCTACAGCGCGGTCGGCTTATTCTGGGAGGGCATACTATGACATCCTCCCAGAATCACACTTCCCGCGCACCCCCTGGGGCACGAAGTGTCTGTGCTCGCCGGGTCCCGGGGACCCGGTGCATCACGGATCATGGTAAAGGGCCAACAACAGCGGCCCTTTACCACGTGATCACTCCGTCCAATGACGGAGCGATCACTTGTCAATAAATCGGCACATGTCCGGTTAATTTCTCTTCTCTCCTCGCACACTGTACACAACGATCAGTACCTCGTGCGAAGAGAGGAGAGAAACTGCAGTTGCACCCATCTTCTGCCTCCTCCATACCTCAGTTAGGCCCATCCGTGCCACATCAATGCCACATCCATGCCTCATCCGTGCCACATCTGTGCCCACCCATGCCACATCAGTGCTCATCCATGCCACGTCAGTGCTCATCCCTGCCTCATCCATGCCACATTCATGCCACGTCAGTGCTCATCCGTGCCACATCCATGCCACATTATTGCTCATCCATGCCACGCCAGTGTTCATCCATGCCACATCCATGCCACGTCAGTGCTCATCTGTGCCACATTCATGCTACGTCAGTGCCACATCCATGCCACGTCAGTGGTCATCCGTGCCACATCCATGCCATGTCAGTGCTCATCTGTGCCACATCCATACCACGTCAATGGTCATCTGTTCCTCATCCATGCCACGTCAGTGCTCATCCATGCCACATCCATGCCACGTCAGTGCTCATCTGTTCCTCATCCATGCCATGTCAGTGCTCATCTGTGCCACATCCATACCACATCAGTGCTCATCCGTGCCATATCCATGACACATCAGTGCTCATCCGTACCACATCAGTGCTCATCCATGCCATGTCAGTGCTCATCCGTGCCACATCTATGCCACGTCTGTGCTCATCCGTGCCACATCAGTGCTCATCCATGCCACATCCATGGCACATCATTGCTCATCTGTGCCACTACAGTGCTCATCCATGTAAAGAGATAAATATCCCCAGAACCTGCAGATGGAAGCACATGGCTTGCTGCTCTCACATCTTTGGAGTAATTTGTGTCCTTGGCTTTTGTTCCCTATTCCTGCTCTGACTTTCAGCTCTGCTCCTCGTTTTTTCCCTCTTGGTCATAGGCTGGCTGGTACCCAGTGTCCACATCTCCTGGGATAGACTTCTCTACTGTGGGTTCTTGGATGTGTATAAATGGCTACGGTCCCCATTCTTCTTTTCGGCTATCAGCGTAATATCTTAATGACAGGGCCCTTTGGAAACATCGGCACCCATAAATAAGGATCTCTCCAACTTATGATATCACAAAAGGCTGCATTCACAAGGATTACTGAACATCATAAAAAGATTTCACGATAACCCACCGCTTGTTTCTAATCTGTTTGTGATAAGTAGGGAACCACAAGGGGGAGCACCAGCACTTTCATTCTAAGAAGTGGAGCACAGCAGCACTTTTGTTATTTGCACTCAAGGACATTTATATATATATTTATTTATTGCCTGTATATTCTTGATTGATTTATTTATTAATTCAGTACAGCACAAGGACTTTTTTGGACTTTATTCACATATATTGCTGTGCATGTTATTATTGCTATTTAGTGCTCATCCATGCCATGTCAGTGCTCATCCATGTCACATCCATGCCACGTCAGTGCTCATCTGTGCCACATCTATGGCACGTCAGTGCTCATCTGTGCCACATCTATGCCACATCAGTGCTCATCCGTGCCACATCAGTGCTCATCCATGCCACATCAGTGCTCATCCATGGCACATCATTGCTCATCCATGCCACATCAGTGCTCATCTGTGCCACATCTATGCAACGCCAGTGCTCATCCATGCCACATCCATGCCACGTCAGTGCTCATCCGTACCACATTCATGCCACGTCAGTGCTCATCCATGCCACATCCATGCCAAGTCAGTGGTCATACGTGCCACATCCATACCACATCAGCGGTCACCTGTTCCTCATCCATGCCACGTCAGTGCTCATCTGTTCCTCATCCATGCCACGTCAGTGCTCATCTGTTCCTCATCCATGCCATGTCAGTGCTCATCCGTGCCACATCCATGTCATGTCAGTGCTCATCCGTGCCACATCCATGTCATGTCAGTGCTCATCCATGCCACGTCAGTGCTCATCCGTGCCACATCCATGCCATTTGTGGGCGTTTTCCAGTGTCCTGGTGCTCCAGGGCCTTCAAAATTGTGATCGGTTGTCAGGAAATGATATGTGTAATTTTTGCTCCTAGAACACCTGGAGGTGCTACTTGGATGTTGGACCTCTGTATATGGTCAGGCTGTGGAAAAGTCCCACACATGTAGTATTGCCATACTCAGGAGGAGTAGCAGAATGTATTTTGGGGTGTAGTTGCAGTATGCATATACAGTGGGTACGGAAAGTATTCAGACCCCCTTAAATTTTTCACTCTTTGTTATATTGCAGCCATTTGCTAAAATCATTTAGGTTCATTCTTCTTCCTCATGAATGTACACATAACACCCCATACTGACAGAAAAACACAGAATTGTTGACATTGTTGCAGATTTATTAAAAAAGAAAAACTGAAATATCACATGGTCCTAAGTATTTAGACCCTTTGCTCAGTATTTAGTAGAAGCCCCCTTTTGATCTAATACAGCCAGGAGTCTTTTTGGGAAAGATGCAACAAGTCTTTCACACCTGGATTTGGGGATCCTCTGCCATTCCTCCTTGCAGATCCTCTCCAGTTCTGTCAGGTTGGATGGTAAACGTTGGTGGGCAGCCATTTTTAGGTCTCTCCAGAGATGCTCAATTGGGTTTAAGTCAGGGCTCTGTCTGGGCCATTCAAGAACAGTCACGGAGTTGTTGTGAAGCCACTCCTTTGTTATTTTAGCTGTGTGCTTAGGGTCATTGTCTTGTTGGAAGGTAAACCTTCGGCCCAGTCTGAGGTCCAGAGCACTCTGGAGAAGGTTTTTGTCCAGGATATCCCTGTACTTGGCCGCATTCATCTTTCCCTCGATTGCAACCAGTCGTCCTGTCCCTGCAGCTGAAAAACACCCCCACAGCATGATGCTGCCACCACCATGCTTCACTGTTGGGACTGTATTGGACAGGTGATGAGCAGTGCCTGGTTTTCTCCACACATACCGCTTAGAATTAAGGCCAAAAAGTTCTATTTTGGTCTCATCAGACCAGAGAATCTTATTTCTCACCATCTTGGAGTCCTTCAGGTGTTTTTTTAGCAAACTCCATGCGGGCTTTCATGTGTCTTACACTGAGGAGAGGCTCCCGTCTGGCCACTCTGCCATAAAGCCCCGACTGGTGGAGGGCTGCAGTTATGGTTGACTTTCTACAACTTTCTCCCATCTCCTGACTGCATCTCTGGAGCTCAGCCACAGTGATCTTTGGGTTCTTCTTTACCTCTCTCACCAAGGCTCTTCTCCCCCGATAGCTCAGTTTGGCCGGACAGCCAGCTCTAGGAAGGGTTCTGGTCATCCCAAACGTCTTCCATTTGAGGATTATGGAGGCCACTGTGCTCTTAGGAACCTTAAGTGCAGCAGAAATCTTTTTGTAACCTTGGCCAGATCTGTGCCTTGCCACAATTCTGTCTCTGAGCTCCTCAGGCAGTTCCTTTGACCTCATGATTCTCATTTGCTCTGACATGCATTGTGATCTGGAAGGTCTTATATAGACAGGTGTGTGGCTTTCCTAATCAAGTCCAATCAGTATAATCAAACACAGCTGGACTCAAATGAAGGTGTAGAACCATCTCAAGGATGATCAGAAGAAATGGAAAGCACCTGAGTTAAATATATGAGTGTCACAGCAAAGGGTCTGAATACTTAGGACCATGTGATATTTCAGTTTTTCTTTTTTAATAAATCTGTAACAATGTCAACCATTCTGTGTTTTTCTGTCAGTATGGGGTGCTATGTGTACATTCATGAGGAAGAAGAATGAACCTAAATGATTTTAGCAAATGGCTGCAATATAACAAAGAGTGAAAAATTTAAGGGGGTCTGAATACTTTCCGTACCCACTGTATAGTGTGTGAGAAATAATATGACCATTTTGTGAAAAAGAAATCTTCATTTTGCAAAAGAACTGTGGAAAAAAATTACAACTTCAAAAAACTCACCATGCCTCTTACTAAATACCTTGGAATGTCTGCTTTCCAAAAAGGGGTAATTTGGGGGGTATATTTACTTTACTGGCTTGTTAGGGTCTCAAGGAATCAGATAGGCCATCAGTACATCAGGTGTGATCAATTTTTAATGATTGGCACCATAGCTGGTAGACTCTACAACCTTCACAAAGACCAAAAAATGTATACTTATTCGGGTTATTTTTACTAAAGATATGTAGCAGTATAAATTTTAGCCAAAACCTATGAAGAAAAATTACTACATTTGCAAAATTTTAAAACTGAAACGAAGAAAAATGCTTTTTCTTTTACAAAATATTTGGTATTTTTTCATTTATAGCACAAAAAATAAAAAACCCATTGATGATTAAATACCACCAAAGTAAGCTCTGTTTGTGTGAACAAAAAAGGACAAAAATGTCAAATGGATACAGTGTTACATGACTGAGTAATTGTCATTCAATCCGCATACTCGGACTGGTCTGCAGTGGTAAGCGGGGTCCCCCAAGGCTCAGTCCTGGGACTAATTTTGTTCAATTTATTCATAAATAGCATTGAGGACGGGGTCAGTAGCTCGATCCCAGTTTTTGCAGATGACACAAAATTGAGCTGGGCAATAACTTCACATCGTGAGGCAGAAATCTTACAGAACATCCTGAACAAAATAACAGGGTGGGCAACTACATGGCAAATGAGGTTTAATGTGGATAAATGCAAGGTATTACACTTAGGGACCAATAACATAAAAGCAAAATACATGCTGGGGGGGAACCTCTGGGGGTATCAAAAATGGAGAAAGATCTGGGGGTCTTAGTAGAAGATAGATTTAGCAATAGCATGCAATGTCAAGCGGCAGCTGCCAAAGCCGGCAGAATATTTGCATGCATAAGGAAGTGGATGTATTCCAGAGAGAAAACTGTAATCCTACCACTTTATAAAACACTGGTCCGACCACATCTGGAGCACTCTGTCCAGTTCTGGTCGCCAGTCCTCAGAAGGGATGTATTGGAGCTAGAGAGAGTACAGAGAAGGGCAACAAAACTTATTAGGGGATTAGAGGACCTTAATTATGAAGAGCATTTAGAAGCGCTTGGTTTATTCTCCCTGGAGAAGAGACGCCTGAGAGGGGACATGATAGCAATTTACAAATACCTCAACGGTGATCTGAGTATAGAAAAAAAACGATTCAGTCGCAGGGAATGCATGAGGACACAAGGCCATACAATGCGTTTAGAGGAGAAAAGATTTAACCTCAGGCTACGCAGGGGGTTCTTTACTGTAATGGCTACAAGACTATGGAATTCTCTGCCACAAATGGTAGTAACTGCGGGGAGTATGGATACTTTTAAAAGACTCTTGGACGTACACCTCAAGGATCAAAACATTCAGGGGTATGGGAAATTATTCACACCTATACAGGTTGAACTGGATGGTTATTCAACCTCAACTACTATGTAACTATGAGAGCAATGAAAGCTGAAAAATGGTCTGGTTAGGAAGGGGGTGCCCAGTGGGTAAGTGGTTAAAACCGTGCTAGATGAATTGGTCCAGATTAATAAATTAATAAAAAGTCGACCATTGCAGTCACGAATATTTAAAATTTTATGTGATGGGTAGTCACCAATCTGCTCTGCTTTTGCATTCAGAAGACCTTGGCTATCACGAGGTAAAGTCCTTGTTAGAATGTTTAAATTGCGTCAAGAGTTGTTTGCATATTTCCAGGATCATAAATTTGGATTATCTGATCGATTAACAAATACTCTGTGGTTATCCAAAGTAGCATATCTTGCAGACATATTCACAAAATTAAATGACGTATGTTTATCACTCCAAGGAAAAAAACACTAATATTATTAATGCAAGAGATAAAATATTTTCACTGTCTCGTAAGCTGCAGTTTTGGACCTCATCTATTGAGCAAAATAATTTGAACTCTTTGCCAACATTTAAGGATTTTATTGAAGAATCAGAAATTGAACTTGAGGATGAAATTCGCAATGAAATTGTAGATCATGTTCGCCATTTATTTAAAGGTTGTAATTAAAGCAAAAGGTGGTTCAACAAAAAGGGGGATGATCCTTTTCCAACTCAGTTATTTTGTTTTTTGAATTTTTTTTTCTGACATGTTGGTGTTCTATCTTTCACTTGGATGTTATAAGTTACACTAGTAAATACAGCTGGATAAAGTAAAAACTGTCTGTCTTCATTTCAGGCTGCAAAGAAACAAAATGTGATTAATTTAAAGGGGGGTAATTCTTTTCTATACCCACTGTATATGTTTCTTTGGAGCAGGCCTTTGGACAAACTCCAATCTACAACAACTTCAAAGTGAGTCTATCCCAAACAAAGACAAGGGACAGGCTGGGTTTCCCCTCCTTCACATACAGTACATTGCAGAAGCCAATCTAGTGTTCAGAGTTTTTTACAACTGATGATGAGATATACTGGCAGAGTACAAATAGGGTTATTAATGATAAACATTACCTCCCCAGCCCCCTCCTCATCAAAACATAGCAGAGGAGAACTTTAATTTTTGAGTTTTCCGAAAAGAGCTAGCAAAATGAAAGCAGCAATTTTTTTTTTTTTAAATTGTGCTATGTGAATGAGAACACAGTAACAGTCACAGTCACTCTGTCCTAAATGAGCAAGGTGATAGTGTCTGTTTAAAGTGGCAACACATTGCAATGGTTTGAAGGTTAGTATTTGTTGACCTTAGTATACCATTTTACTGAGACTCAAAAACTAGACTTCTCTCTAATTGTACAAATATTTCATGAACAAAAGAGGCCAAGAATGTATTGTGAAACCACAGAGTGAACTGCTCATCTCTGATTACAAGGAAGGGACAGACAGTTATTTCATCTCGCCTTCACATTGTAACCTGGAAATCAGTAAGGAAAGATTTTTACAATGTAGGATGGTGTTTCAAGCATTGTAATTACCTGGTCATAACTTTTGCCATTACACTGAAACAGGAGCCACCTTTCTTCCTAAAAGTACTAATCAGATTTTAGTGGTGAAAAAAAACAGAATTCTTAAAAACAAAATTATAGAAATTCTTTTACTGACACTGCAGTTGTTTAAGTACCAGTGAATAAAAAAATCACTTCAAAGTTTCTTGGTGATGGGAATGGTTCCCAGACTATTATTTTAACTTGGGGTGGGAGGTGATGCAGGATTTTGTATTTATAGTCTAAAGCAGTGGTCTTCACACTACAGCCCAGGGTGCCACATGCAGGTCTATGCCTTCTTTTATCCCAGAATATTAGGTGAACAAACACCTGCACCAAAATAAATAAGTAAAAAAATCGTGTATAAATTATGTGTGTGAATACTATAAGGGAAAACGCAGCTGCTACACTTCCACCATAAGAAAAAAGAAAGAGCTATACCACCAAAGCAGCAGCGCATTAATCCTATTAAGTGTAGGTCTCCCTACTACAATCATAAATATTATTACAAATACATATATATGATCACACCATATGCATAGCAATATAAATAAATAAATACTGTGCAATATATAAAGTGCAAAAAATATACCACTTAGCAGCAGTAGTGAATAAAATCTTCAATTGTTATTGTTTATACACATATGCACTTTATAATATTATCAATATAAAGTGCATATATCTGTAAACCATATATCAAGTGCTCCAGTGCTCTGTGCAAAATGTCAATTCAGTCCTCTATCCTGTGCTATGCCTTACACCAGTCCATATACATTCCCAGGCATGCAGATGAAAATTGGTGGTGGGAACCTCTAAAAGATATATGTTAGTGGTGGGAACCTCTTAACACCGAGTACACCCAGTGGAAAAGGTGGGGGCTTACCGGATAGATAGTACACTTGAGCCTTTTTCTGAAAAGAACGGCAGCTGCATACAGGGAGACTCCCAAATCTGTGGGGCCACTACCAGCAGGGGCGTAACTACAGGGGTTGCATGGGTTACAGTTGAAACCGGGCCCCATGCTCTAAGGGGCCTGTGTGGCTCCCCTGTACACCTGGATAGGTGAACTTCCAGGATCGCAAAGGTCACACTTGCGACCCGGCCCTGGTATTCCACCACTGTGGGGAGGCCCCAAGATGGCAGGAAGGGGGCCACTGCAGAACTTCTGAAAGGGTCCTGCTGCAGGACCGTAATAAAGGGCCCCAAAATGAGAGTAAAGGGCTCCAGGATCAGTGGAAAGAGCCCCAGGCTTAAAGGGAAGGGCCCCAGCCAGGGGTCTGGGGGGCCCTTCATGGTTTCTTGCACCGGGGCCCTGAAGGTTCTATTTACACCTCTGACTACCAGTATCGTCCCTTACATCAGTGCCTCCTACAACGCTTGGGCAAAAGACAAGGGACTCTCCATAGCGTAATACATTCACAAACTTTATTAAAATATTGCCAGTTTAAAAACATAAACAACTACTAGCTATTCGGATTGCACTCTCCAATCACAGTCACTATCCGGCAGACGGCAGGCTAGTGGAGGTAGCGTACGTGTCACTCCGGGTCCGTGGTAGGCGTGTCCGTCAGCTTTACATATTTCGTTATTACGTTGATGTCCTCAGAAGCTGAACGGCACGCTCCTTCTCTCTCCTATTATACCTTCCCCTTGGGCTTTCTCTTACAAACCCCTCCTTCCTGTGCTAAGATTTTAAGCGGATACACCTCACGGTCTTATCCTTTGACCCTTTCATGCCCAATGTTCCATTGTCGAGCCGTCATCCATACTATCTGCTACGACCCACCTAGGAATATGATACCTAGCCCCGGGCCACCTTGCAATATATACCAGCCTATTATAAGCAATATATGCTGTATTGAAGTATACAAATACCCCACCCACCAGCTCTGCACCTACTCCATCCAGGTTGTGGTCACTGCACCTACGCACACTTTTTTAAGCACCTGCCTCTTGGGCAAGGCCTTTTGGCTTCGACCAGAGGAATTTTTATTCCGGCCGGAAGGCCTGCCTTTGTTTTTCACTTAGGCACTAATTCACCTCTCCACTCCCCCACCTTTTTGTTTGTGTGTGCTTTTTCTTTGTAGTTTGTCACTTTTCTATCACCTTTTTTTCACCTGCACGACTTGTAGGGTGTGGGTCCTCGGGCCCTGCCTTGAGTCTTGGGAGGGGGTGGATATGGCCTTTTGGCTTAGTCTGCCCTCTCTCATGGGGTCTCCTTTCGGGGGAGCCCCACTTAGTACTCGGTGGGGGCTGTTTCGGCAGTCCCCTGAAGAACGGGGTCAGTCTGGTTTCGGCCAGACAGACCATGAGTACCTTAAATCCCTGTCAGGAGTCTTGCGCCCCGGGGGATCGAGGTTCGGGTCCTACCTCTTCGGAGGGAAGACCATTTGTTCGCACACCCTGTGCACTTTTTGTGTTCCTCACGTTTGTGTGTGTGCACTTTTTTATGCACCGGGTGAAGTCTTTTGAGTGTGTTTCACACGCTACGGGCTTAAAAAAAAAAAAATCCTCCAATCCTCCAGTGTGCTCCATCTAGTGGGCATAATATATACTGCTGTGTATTATTCATGTAATTCTTCCTAAAGCTAATAGCCTCTATATAAATGATTAATTATTGCACTGCACTCCCCTTTTGAATAAATAAAAAATATAAAAATAATATGACCCCCATATAATACTATAATTTAAATATTTTTATTTTCATATTTAATTTGCTTCCATAACGGCTACCATCTAATTCCCATAAAGGTACTGTATATCTATTCTCTAAAAAGCCAGCTTATATCCCTATGCGTTTGAATTTTAAAATTCCTTAAAACAGTTTACAAAGAACACACATGGGTGGATCAATGCCAACCCAATATTCTATAAAATACTGCATCTTTAAAATAATATATTTAATAGCTAGAGGTTCCTTATGGGGCCTACAATTATATATTGATGTAAATTATTTATTTTCTCAATTAAATTATCCTTGATAGGTCACCATAAGGTAAGTTCCCTATGGGGCCTACTGTTATATGTAATGTCAATTTGTTTAGTTCCATTTTAGTATCTAATGGCACTCTTCCACTGCAAGTACCGGCTCGGCTCCTCTCGGCACTGCTTGGCCCATTTCGGCACGTTTCAGCACTGTATAGGCTCTACTCGGCTCGGTTTGCTTTTCCACTAAAGTAGTAAGTGGGTGGGATTACAACGATTCTCTGACCAATCAGTAGCTAGTAGTGACAAACAATCAAGGCTGCATGCAAAGGATTGTGGGATATGGTATAGGTACGGCTCGCTTGGAACCCCAACCGAGGTGGCACTGTTTATCAAGCCGTACCATGTAGTGGAAAAGCGCCACTACCAAACCGTACCAAAACCGTTCTAACACGTACCATGCGGTACCATGCAGTGGAAAAGCACCAAACTGAGCCATACCATGCAGTGGAAAAGCGCCATATGATGGGTCGCCATAAGACAGGGAAGTGTATCTGTAACAATATTGTTCTTAATAGTCAGATATAAAGCAGTTAATATCCACATCAATGTTCATACCTTGTGGCTGTAAGGTACCTAATTCATAGATCCAAAAGGTCTCATTTTGTGAAATTGCTTTCCTCATATCATTTCCTCACCAATCATTGTTAAATTTATCTATGCCACAAAAAGTTAAAAGGACTGGGATCCTATTATAGTTATATAGTTACATAGTTAGTCAGGTTGAAAAAATACACAAGTTCATCCGGTTCAACCATAAAAAAGAAAAAAAAAAAAGTATTGAAAACCCTACCATACAATCCCATATACACAATCCTATACCCGCTGTTGAACCAGAGGAAGGCGAAAATAAACCCCAGCAAAGCATGATCCAATTTGCTACAGCAGGGGGAAAAAATTCCTTCCTGATCCCCTGAGATGCAATCGGATATTCCCTGGATCAACTTTACCTAAAAAAAATTTAGTACCCATTTATATTATGTACACCTAGGAAAGAATCCAGGCCTTTTTCAAAGCAATCTAGTGAGCTAGCCAGAACCACCTCTGGAGGGAGTCTATTCCACATTTTTACAGCTCTTATAGTGAAGAAACCTTTCCGTATTTGGAGACAAAATCTGTTTTCCTCTAGATGTAAAGAGTGCCCCCTTGTCCTCTGTGTTGACCTTAAAGTGAACAACTCATACCCAAGTTCACTATATAGACCCCTTATGTATTTATACATGTTGATCATATCCCCCCTTAATCTCCTCTTCTCAAGAGAGAATAAATTCAGTTCCTCTAATCTTTTCTCATAGCTGAGGTCCTCCATTCCTTTTATCAGTTTGGTTGCCCTTCTCTGCACTTTCTCCATTTCCCCAATATCCTTTTTAAGAACTGGTGCCCAAAACTGAACTGCACATTCCAGATGAGGTCTTACTAATGATTTGTACAGGGGCAAAATGATATCTCTCTCTCTGGAGTCCATGCCTCTGTTAATACAAGAAAGGACTTTGCTTGCTTTGGAAACAGCAGCTTGGCATTGCATGCTATTATTAAGCTTATGATCTACCAGAACAGCCAGATCCTTCTCCACTATGGCTTGGATGGATTATGGATGGATTATGTTTTAGTCTAAAATGGTTTGAAACGCTGTTTCCTAAACCCATTTTTAATATTGGTCAAATGCTCCCCTATTCTTACCGTTAGCTTCCACGTGGTGCGGCCCACATATTGTAGACCATACGGACAGGTGAGCAGGTAAGTTACATGCGTGCTTTGATATGTGATTCGTTTTTTAATTTGGTATTCCTTTGAGGTGGTATTCGATTTAAGTTGTAGTGTTTTTCTTTTCCTGTCCTTCACAGTCATGCACGACTTACACCTGCCACATGAATAATAACCATGATGGTCAAAGAAAGTGATCATACTATCTATCCGGTAAGCCCCCACCTTTTCCACGGGGTGCACTCAGTCTTAAGAGGTTCCCACCACTAATATATATCTTTTAGAGGTTCCCACCACCAACAATTTTTAGAGGTACCCACCACCAATATTCATCTGCATGCCTGGGAATGTATATTGACTGGTGTAAGGCATAGCACAGGATACAGGACTGAATTGACATTTTGAACAGAGCACTGGAGCACTTGATATATGGTTTACAGATATATGCACTTTATATTGATATTGTTTATACACATATGCACATATGTACTTTAGAATATTAGCAATTGAAGGTTTTATTCACTACTGCTGCTAAGTGGTATATTTTTTTCACTTTATATATTGCACAGTATTTATTTATATTGCTATGCATATGGTGTGATCATATATATGTATTTATAATAATATTTATGATTGTAGTAGGGTGACCTACACTTAATAGGATTACTGCGCTGCTGCTTTGGTGGTATAGCTCTTTTTATCCCGGAAGCAAGATGAGTGAACCCGGAAGCAAGATGAGCGAACCCGGAAGCAAGACGAGTGAAGATGAAAATTGCCTCTAGCTCTGACATCTCGGCACTGGAGGGCTTCGTTTTAAGGTTAGTTTAACATAAGCATATTATGGCTGTACCTTGTAGGGTGAAAAAAAAAAAAGTCCAGGGGTTTACATCCGCTTTAAAGGTCTTGTCAGCTGCAATAGCTATAAAGTTATTGTACAGGGACCGACAGGCAGGTAAGTAGCTTTAATGCAGAAGAGGCAAAGCATGTCTCTTCTGCATTAAAAATCCTGTCTGTCCACCCATTTTCATTTTGGAACCTAAAGTTTGACTTTAACTCTAAACTGATGACATGTAGGTTTTTAACCACTTGCTGACCACCCCACGCAGATTTGCTGCGGCAGGGTGGCTCGGCTGCGCATAATCACGTACCTGATTGTGTGCATGCGATCTCGGAGCCGCGCTTCCACTGTGATTAGAGGAGGAGCGGGCTCGATCACCGCAGGCCTCCCACGATCTTCGCAGAAACTGACAGGAGAGCCGCCTGCCTATGTAAACAAATCAGGCGGCTCTTCTGTCAGACAGGCACAGTGAGATTGTGTAACAACGATCTCTGTGTACCTGTCACAGAGCCCCCTACAGTTAGCAAGCACATTTAGGCTTACATTTAACCCCTTGATCACCCCCAGTATTAACCCCTTCCCTGCCAGTGTCATTTATACAGTAACAGTGCATATTATTTAGCACTAATTACTCTATTAATGTCACTGGTCCCAAAAAAGTGTAAAAAATGTCAGTTAGGGGTCCGATCTGTCCGCCACAATGTCGCAGTCCTGCTAAAAATCGCTGATCGCCGCCAATACTAATAAAAAAAATAAAAATAAAAAATAAAAAGATCTATCCCATAGTTTGTAAAATATTATTAAAATAATTTGTCGCTGTTTCAACGGCACCTTCCCATCCGGACTATTACAGATCGAGCACAAGGTGGGACATTCATCCTTCTGAATGGACATTATCTGACGTCCTCTCAGAAGGCACCGTACAGCAGCGGGATGTGTCGCCGGCTGTGTCCACACAGCCGATGACTGATAAGTGTGCCGGTTCGCTGCAGATACCATGTGACCACTGTGACTAATCACAACAGATCATGTGACAGTTGTAAACAATGGATGACTTCCTTCAATGCCATCCATTATTTTCAATTGTCACCAGTCATTGTCTCTAATCACCACCACACTGTAATGTTCTGGTACCTTTGGGTACCCTAATTACTCTTTCATAAGTGTATGCGCCCCACCATTCTCTTTTGGTAAGGTGCGCATACACCTTTAAGACTGATGCTGTCATCACTGAGCGCCGGACTGGATGGCTATTTAGATCGCCGGCTCTCACTCACATGTGTTCGTTCAAACTGCTTTGTGCCTTGATGCTAACCTGTCTTGAAGCTCTCATGCTTGCAAGCATACCTCGCTGTCGGAACCACGCTGCGCTGATCCCTGTATCCCGCTACCGGATCATCCGCTCTTGCCGAACCTCTCCTCTGCTACATTGCTATTAGTGATAAGTACCCCACAGGGGAAACCTCTATAACCTTTATACTAAAGCTTACACTATCTAGCTCTGCATACTAAGGACTATTACTACATCTGCATTATCTAAGATTGCTAGCTCTTGAGCCTACTACCACTTGTTCTTGCATTGGGTTGATCTCTCTTGTATGTCCACCTGCTACTCTGTCATCTACTACCATACATGATTGCTAAACCTATCTGCATCCCATCTGCTACTATCTTACTTTCAAGAACATTTCCTTTCAAGTGTCTGTCATCTACCATCTCTACCCAACCTGTCTCTTCAGCCTATCATCACTGTGTTACTATATACATAAGTCACTCTAGGAAACATCTTATTGAGTGTGTGTATTTACTTGCTGAATTGAGATCATCAACACATGATGAGTCATTGAGAGTTGGGAATGGTGTCTCAGCGTTTCTCTACATGACTACTGAAGTGGAATATTTCTGCAGCTGAAAATCCACATCATACGTAAAACGCAGGAGCGTTACACACACCAGCTATATGATGACGTTATACTGCACTGGTGACAGTATGTAAAAAGAAACAAAACTGAAAAAAAAAAATTTTGAAAAGAAATGAAATAGGCCATCTGTATATCAGGATTATTCAATTTTCAGATATACAGTACTCTGAACAAAATTATAAATGCAACACTTTGGATTTTGCCCCCATTTTTCATGAGCTGAACTCAAAGATCCAAGACTTTTTCTATGAACACAAAAGGCCTGTTTCTCTCCAATATTGTTCACAAATCTGTCTAAATCTCCACATCCAGCATCTTCACCTCCAAGATCGTCTGAGACCAGCCACCCGGACAGCTGCAACAATCGGTTTGCATAACCAAAGAATTTCTGCACAAACGGTCAGAAACTGTCTCAAGGAAGCTCGTCTGCAGGCTCGTCGTCCTCATCTGGGCCTCGACCTCACTGCAGAATGTCATCGTAGCCGACTTGAGTGGGCAAATGCTCACATTCGATGGTGTCTGCCACTTTAGAGAGGTGTTCTTTTCACGGATGAATCCCAGTTTTCTTAGATCTTTGAGTTCATGGAGGCAAATGGGGGCAAAAAACAAGTGTTGCGTTTATAATAATTTTGTTCAGTATATATATATATATATATATATCATATAGTCTGTGGACTCTATAATTTTCCTACAGACTAAATAATATACACTGATTTGAGTTATTTTCACCATAGAAATGTAGCAGAATACATGTTTGCCTAAAGTTATGAAGAACAATATTTATTTGCAAAATTTTATAACAGAAACGATGAAAAACTCCTTTTTTTCAACATTTTCAGCTAAAAAATAAAAAAAATCTGTGGTGATTAAATACCACCAAAAGAAAGCTCTAGTTGTGTGAACAAAATGATAAAAATCTAGTTGGGGTACAGTATTACATGACCGCGCAATTGTCATTCACAGCGCGACAGCGCTGAAAGCTGAGAATTGGCCTGGGCAGGAAGGGGGGGGGGGGGGGGGGGGGAAGTGCCATGTATTGAAGTGGTAATACAATCTCATCTTTTTATTTTGCAAAAAAAATGGGAATTCTGTTGTGTTTGTGTGCACTATCATTATTAGAGTGTATATTTTACTGAAAATATAGGTTTAATAAATAGTTGCACAAATATCAAGTGACATTCAGCTATCATCATAGAAAATGTATAATTTATAGTTGGTGAATTTTTAAGCCAAAAATGTGAATTTTGACAATGAAAACAACACATTTTAAATATGTAAACCGACAGCAAAAGGGTTAAAAAATATTCAGACATAAGAACAAGTAAATAAAAAAGACTCCTTAAACTGAGTATTAAATAACACATAAATATTATGTAAACTTAGCATGGGTGCCCCATGATGGTTTATAATATAGAACCTGGAGACTAAGCAGAGCACTCTACTATCTAATGCTGCCTAGGGAGTCACTATCTCTCCAAAATGAATGTATATCTCTTGTTCTATTTTAAACAAATTTTTCATTATGAAAGAGCCTCCTACTTACTAAAATCTTTTACATTTTTCCCTCACATGCATGGCTTGCCAGCTATTTTAACTAGAGCTGTAAAAAGGCTCTCTTGTTCAGATGTCAAAGTTGGGACTGCAGTAAAATAGCTTTAATAATGAAAATCTTTCTACACTATGCATCATACAAGGTGTAACATGCATATCCCTATGCATGTCCCTTTCCACCAGAGTCTACTCCAAACTTTATTTTAGATGCATTTGTGGTATGTTATATGATGTTTTCAATTTATTATTTTTTAAATAATTTCTATTTTGGAAGGTAAATTACAGGACTCATCTATTACTACCATTAGAGCATGTGTACTTGACTGATTTCCCTTATATTGCGGGGTATACGACCAGGGCTCTTGATATAAAATAACCGGGGGAAGGTCCACAGAGAATTTCAAACAAGTGACCAAAGCACTGTGGCCCTTCTTTCACAGCTGCTTACCTCTGCATCCCCTATCCACATGTCACTTTCACCCCTCTTCAGCGCTGACCTCGGCATGAAACCCCTTGTCCACTGCCCCACCTTCTCCTTACCTCCTTAAAAGCTCCACCATCTTCCACATGTCTTACTTGTGTTGCTGTATTAGGCTGAAGAACCCAGCCGGCTCTGGGTCCAGTACCTCCTTGCACACTGTAGGTGGCTCTTGATGGGAGATCATCCAGTGGGGGTGTCAGAATCTGCACTGCACCTGGGCACCACCCCGGGCACCTGCATCTCCCTTGTCCCCATCCTGCACTCAGTGGAAGCCTCTCTGGGGATCAGATCTGTTGGCGCCATTGGGAGAAAAGCTGTCAATGGTAAGCAGAGAAGCTGGATTTCCATGTTTGCAAGTGATAGTGGTGAGGCGGGAGCAGAGGGCCTGAGCCAAAGGTGGTGGAACTCAGTTCCACCAAGTTCCAGCTTAAAAAAAGCCCTGTATACGACATAGCTTTATGTATGGATCTCTATCTATAATGTACAGTATATAGGCATGGGCGTAGGAACCGGGGGGGACGGGGGGGACACATCCCCGCCAGGAAATAATGCGGGGGGGACAGGTATGGTGAAATCCCCCCCAGTTTAGTACATCGCCGGTCAGTGGCGTGTGCCCGCAAAAAGCCCCGAGTCTCGTGTGGATGATTTTCTGTAATTAGCCCCGAGTGTCCGTCCACTGTCTCATGCTTCCCCTCTCCTGCCTGGCCTGCCACACTGGTTGCTACTATCGCCTGGCGACGCATCTAGCGACCAGTGATGTCACTCGTCACGTGACCAGCAGGAGAGGCTCTCATTGCACAGATCGGCGGAGGATTTTAAATGCCTCCTCGGCGCGTAGAATCGGCTCCGCCTCCCTCTTCTTCCGGCTGTAGAATGTGTAGATCAGAGCTGTTCTGTCAGAACAGCGGCAACTGCGATGGCAGCAGGTGAGTGCCAAAGCCAGGCTCCCTATGTGACTCTATAGGAGGGGGAAGGGGCAGCTGCGTATGGAGGAATTGATATTTACATATTCCTCCTGCAGCTGCTTGCTGGATGCTTGATTCTCCTCTCCCTTCTGCAGGCATTCAGCAGCTGCAGAAGGAATATGGAAAAATCAAATCCTCTATATGCAGCTGCCCCATCCCCCTCCTATACAACTTCTTTTGCTGGCCGGGCCCCCCCCAGTGCTGTCTAACACCCCCCCCACTTTCCAACACCCCCACCAAGTGCTCTTCAGCCCCCCTCTCTCCTGCCCCCCCATGTGCTCTTCAGCTCACCACAGTGGTTTTCAGCTCCCCCCCCCCATGCTCTCTGGCCCCCCTGTTCTCTCTGTCTCCCTGGGTTTCCCTGCCCCCCACCCCAGTGCTCTCCAACCCTGGCGCTTTCCAACCCCCCTCTGCAATGCTTTCCAAACCCCCCCTTAATTCTTTGCAGTCCCCCCCCCAATGCTCTCCTGTCGCCCCCTCCTGCCCTTCAGCATCTCCAGTGCTCTCTGCTTCCCCTGTGCTCTCCGGCCCCCCTAGTGCTTTTCTATCTTCTATCATAACTACAGTCTCTGACCATCTCTTGTATGATGTCTGCAGTCTCTGACCATATCTTTTGTCACGTCTGCAGTCTCTGACCCAGTGGCGGCCGGCTCGTCTCGTTAGGGGCGCAGGGGCGCCACCCCCCATCCATGCGTCCGGCCCCCCAATCTGCAAGCAGGGGCGCCGGACGCATGGAGTTCAATGGGGGATTTTTTTTTGTCATCACCTGATTAGAGCCAGGCGATGGAAAGGGTGGTCTCGGGGCGCAGAGCAGTGCGTCCCGAGCCCACCCATTGTGTGACAATAGCGAATGAAAATTCGCTATTGTCACACAGATCCTCCTCCTGGCCAATCAGGAAGCGCGTCCGATACACGCTTCCTGATTGGCCGCAAGGCAAACCCCATGCCATTGGCCCAGGAGGAGGCGGGACCGGAAGTACTGCAAGAGACGCGCCGGGACCGAGCAGAAGAAGCCGTTCGGGGGACTGAGGAGGAGGCGATCGCTGCCGTTGCTGCTCCAGGTAAGTAAGGGGGCACGCACGCTGATCTCTGCATTGGGGACATGTATACTGGTCACTGCATTGGGGGCACGCACGCTAATCTCTGCATTGGGGACATGTATACTGGTCACTGCATTGGGGACATGTATACTGGTCACTGCATTGGGGGCATGTATACTGGTCACTACATTGGGGGCATGTATGCTGGTCACTGCATTGAAGGGGGCATGTACGCTGGTCACTGCATTGGGGGCATGTACGCTGGTCACTGCATTGGGGGCATGTACGCTGGTCACTGCATTGTGGGCACGCACGCTGATCTCTGCAATGGGGGAATGGTATGCTGGTCACTGCACACTGAAGGGGGCACGCACGCTGATCTCTGCATTGGGGGAATGTATGTTGGTCACTGCATTGAAGGGGGCACGCATGCTGATCTCTGCATTGGGGGCATGTATGCTGGTCACTGCATTGGGGGCATGTATGCTGGTCACTGCATTGGGGGAATGTATGCTGGTCACTGCATTGAAGGGGGCATGTACGCTGGTCACTGCATTGAAGGGGGCATGTACGCTGGTCACTGCATTGAAGGGGGCATGTACGCTGGTCACTGCATTGAAGGGGACATGTACACTGGTCACTGCATTGAAAGGGGGCACGCTGGTCTCTCTGCATTGAAAAGGGGCACGCTGGTCTCTCTGCATTGAAAGGGAGCACGCTGGTCTCTCTGCATTGAAAGGGGGCACGCTGGTCTCTCTGCATTGAAAGGGGGGCACGCTGGTCACTCTGCATTGAAAGGGGGCACGCTGGTCACTCTGCATTGAAAGGGGGCACGCTGGTCTCTCTGCATTGAAAGGGAGCACGCTGGTGTCTCTGCATTGAAAGGGGGCACGCTGGTCTCTCTGCATTGAAAGGGGGGCACGCTGGTCACTCTGCATTGAAAGGGGGGCACGCTGGTCTCTCTGCATTGAAAGGGGGCACGCTGGTCACTCTGCATTGAAAGGGGGCACGCTGGTCACTATGCATTGAAAGGGGGCACGCTGGTCTCTCTGCATTGAAAGGGTGCACGCTGTGGTCTCTCTGCATTGAGAGGGGGCACGCTATACCTTAATTACTGAAGGCCCCTTTCACACTTTTGGGACCTCAAAGTCACGCAATTTTTTTACAGCGTTTTTTGGCGCAAAGCAATGCCTATTACATTTTTCTGTTTGCGCCCCCCCCCCCCAAAAAAATTTTGAGCACCAGCCGCCACTGCTCTGACTATCTCTTGTATCATGTCCGCAGTCTCTGACCATCTCTTGTATCATGTCCGCAGTCTCTGACAATCTCCTGTATGATGTCCTCAGTCTCTAACCATCTTTTTTGTCACGTCTGCAGTCTCTAACCATCTCTTTTGTCACGTCTGCAGTCTCTAACCATCTCTTTTTTCATGTCCACAGTCTCTGACCATCTCTTGTATCATGTCCACAGTCTCTGACCACCTCTTGTATCACATCCAGTGTCTCTGACCACCTCTTGTATCACGTCCAGTGTCTCTGACCACCTCTTGTATCACATCCAGTGTCTCTGACCATCTCTTGTATCACGTCCAGTGTCTCTGACCATCTCTTGTATCACGTCCAGTGTCTCTGACCCTCTCTTGTATCATGTCCACAGTCTCTGACCATCTCTTGTATCACGTCCACAGTCTCTGACCATCTCCTGTATGATGTCTGCAGTCTGAAGCCTTTCAACCTAATTTACTGAAACTGTACAAAGGCACCCTAAACCCTGTGACAACCAATTAGAATTCACCTTTTGCTAGTGTGATGTCAGATAAGTAACATTTTGTTTTGTGCATTGTTTCTTGAACAAGCTCTTGATGTTCAACTTTCCCAGGAAGTCATAGAGGAACTGACTCACCATTTTCTGGTTACAGCTAATTTGCAAAGATTTGGTGTTGGTGCTTCATCTAGGCTACTGGGAAATGAATTTCTCTTGTGTGTTGTGGATGTTCTGGGACCTCTGCTATTTCGAAAATGACTTAAGCAGTTCCATAGGAGCCTCCAGAAAGGCTTCTGCATAGGACACCCTGATTGCCATAATTGGTGCTCTCAATTGCTTTTAAGGGAAGAGTTACAAGTAAAAGTGGAGATTGGAAAGTTGAGAGATTAACATGCGTGTGGTCACATTTTATAAAATTTTATGATGGGGCATTGGGTGGAGCTTGGGCGGGACTTACTTTAAAATGTGGGCGGGGTCATCAAATTTAGGTTTGGGCTGAAGCCCCTGGTCTTTTTCTCACCTAGCAACGCCCCTGTCGCCGGTGTTCCGGCCTATGTGGTGGCTAAAGGGATTGTGGGGTTTACGACCCAGAAAGGCGCCGATTGCCTGCCTTCTGGGGGCGTAACCTGGGCGCAGGAAAGAGCGCTTGGCCACCCCCACCTTCGTGATGTCCTGGCTGTGATTGGTCCAGTCTCCAGCCTGGAGCAATCATCATCCAGGACATCCGATCCATGACGTTGCAATGGGGGCGGTGCCGGTGCGTGCGTCAGTCACTCACCGTCACCGCCGCTTACCTTCCCGATGGTTCCCGCTGCAGAGAAGAGGAGAGGCCGCCCGCCGGTTCCCGCCGCAGAAGAGGACGAAGGAGAAGCCGCTCACCTTCCCGCCACCGCCGATAGCCGAGCCGCAGCCAGGTAAGTGCATTGGGTTGAAGGGAGCACGAACGCTGGTCTCTGCATTGATTGGGGGACAATGCTGTGGCACTCTGCAATCATTGGGGTACAATGCTGTGTGGCACTCTGCAATCATTGGGGTACAATGCTGTGGCACTCTGCAATCATTGGGGTACAATGCTGTGTGGCACTCTGCAATCATTGGGGTACAATGCTGTGGCACTCTGCAATCATTGGGGTACAATGCTGTGGGCACTCTGCAATCATTGGGGTACAATGCTGTGGCACTCTGCAGTGATTGGGGACAATGATGTGGGCACTCTGCAGTGATTGGGGACAATGCTGTGGTACTCTGCAGTGATTGGGGACAATGCTGTGGCGCTCTGCATTGAAAGGGGCTTGCGCGCATATACCTGGCGAGTAAAAATGCTGTCGCCCCCAGATTTGTGTGGGTTCCTACACCCTTGTATATAGGAGGATCTATAACAAATATAAAATTAAAAATTATTCTCTGGCGTTTGGTATTTATTTATTTAAAAGATTGGTTCGTTAAGTTTACTGGTTTTCAATCTGTTTTAATTTACATGTTTTTGTTCAATAAAAATTGCTGTGGCCTTTTATTTTCCAACTTTTGTGTCTCGTTGTTTATTTAATTTAAGCTGGCCATACGTGGATAGAAAATTGAATGAAAAATTGTGTTGGTAGACCAATCATTTGATTTTTGTATGGTTAGTGTCCATAATAGTAGCTGCCCCCTAATCTCTATGCGTCGGCCCCTAATCTCCATGCGGTACGCCGAACGCATAGAGTTTTATGAATTTTTTTTTTTTAAGCACATGATTACAGCCAGAGGCTCTAATTGTCTTGTGTCATTAGTGAATGAACATTCGCTGTTGTCTTCCTGCTTCTCTATCAGGACAGGAAGCGGGTCTTAAAACCGGATTGGCTAGGAGCAGAAGCCAAGGAAGCTGGCCACAACCTGGATTTTTTTTTTTTTTAAAGCCCGTAGCGTGTGAAACACACTCAAAAGACTTCACCCGGTGCATAAAAAAGTGCACACACACACAAACGTGAGGAACACAAAAAGTGCACAGGGTGTGCGAACACAAATGGTCTTTCCTCCGAAGAGGTAGGACCCGAACCTTGATCCCCCGGGGCGCAAGACTCCTGACAGGGATTTAAGGTACTCATGGTCTGTCTGGCCGAAACCAGACTGACCCCGTTCTTCAGGGGGACTGCCGAAACAGCCCCCACCGAGTACTAAGTAGGGCTCCCCCGAAGGGAGACCCCATGAGAGAGGGCGGACTAAGCCAAAAGGCCATATCCACCCCCTCCCAAGACTCAAGGCAGGGCCCGAGGACCCACACCCTACAAGTCGTGCAAGTGGAAAAAAAGGTGATAGAAAGTGACAAACTACAAAGAAAAAACACACACAAACAAAAAGGTGGGGAAGGGGAGGTGGAGAGGTGAATTAGTGCCTAAGTGAAAAACAAAGGCAGGCCTTCCGGCCGGAATAAGAAATTCCTCTGGTCAAAGCCAAAAGGCCTTGCCCAAGAGGCAGGTGCTTTAAAAAGTGTGCGTAGGTGCAGTGACCACAACCTGGATTTTTTTTTTTTTTTTTTAAAGCCCGTAGCGTGTGAAACACACTCAAAAGACTTCACCCGGTGCATAAAAAAGTGCACACACACAAACGTGAGGAACACAAAAAGTGCACAGGGTGTGAGAACAAATGGTCTTCCCTCCGAGGAGGTAGGACCCGAACCTCGATCCCCCGGGGCGCAAGACTCCTGACAGGGATTTGAGGTACTCATGGTCTGTCTGGCCGAAACCAGACTGACCCCGTTCTTCAGGGGGACTGCCAAAACAGCCCCCCACCGAGTACTAAGTGGGGCTCCCCCGAAGGGAGACCCCCATGAGAGAGGGCAGACCAAGCCAAAAGGCCATATCCACCCCCTCCCAAGACTCAAGGCAGGGCCCGAGGACCCACACCCTACAAGTCGTGCAGGTGAAAAAAAGGTGATAGAAAAGTGAAAAACTACAAAGAAAAAGCACACACAAACAAAAAAGGTGGGGGAGGGGAAGTGGAGAAGTGAATTAGTGCCTAAGTGAAAAACAAAGACAGGCCTTCCGGCCGGAATAAAAATTCCTCTGGTCGAAGCCAAAAGGCCTTGCCCAAGAGGCAGGTGCTTAAAAAAGTGTGCGTAGGTGCAGTGACCATGGTGCCGAAAAACTCAAGGCGAGCTGCCCCTCACTAGTGAGAATTAAGGCACCCCTGGGCTGCCACCCCAGGGGCACATACACTACGGGCTTTTTCTACCCCGGCCCTAAGGCCAGACCAAGTGTAGCCCTAACCTACCAGGAGGCATCAGAACTTTAGACAGCTTAGGGTGAGCCTGCCGTCAACTGGGGACAAGCCTTTTGCAAGGCCAGATTCAACCCAGGAGGAAAGGCCCTCCCACCGCTATCCGCCGTTCCTTACCAATCACATCCAGGAGCAGTACTAAGTGACCACAACCTGGATGGCGTTGGTGCAGAGCTGGTGGGTGGGGTTTTGTTTGCTGTTGCCCCCCCCCCCCCAAAAAAAAAAAAAAATGGAGCACCAGCCGCCACTGCTTAGTGTGCTTACTGCAACAGTTGATTTCCATTTTAAGAGAACATGTTGGACATTTTTATAAAAAAATGATTTTCTAATCATATGTAGATCAATCGTTTGGAAAAAGAAAATTAAGTGAAATTCACATGAGCGGCAGGGGTAGTAGTAGAAATCAATAGAAAAAAAAAAAAAAAAACAATGTCTAACCACTTGCCGACCGCAGTACATATATATACATATATTGCAGTCTGCAAGTGGTTTACCAGGGTTATGGCTGTAGAAATCAGCCATAACCCCCGATACCTTTTTTTTTTTCCCTTTTTTAAACATTTTTATGAAATCCCTGACCTTACAATTTTTTTTTGTTTAGCAGGTGGCCAGTTTTCTTAGGAAGCTGCTCTGAGCAGCTCATGAGCCGCTGGAATGGTTTCCAAAGCAGTGGGAGGGGACGTCCGCCCCATCCTGCAGGTGTTTCTTGGGCTTACCATGAACACTCTTTGATCGACTCTATGGCCTTCCAGTCCAGGCTGGAATAAAATATATATATTTTATTTTTTAAAGCGAAAGATCGTTTTTTTTTTTTTTTAATCTCTTGCATTTGAAGGTAAAGAAGAGATTTGGGGTCTTTTTGACCTCAGATCTCTCCATAAAGAGGACATGTCATCTTTATTTCGATATTCAAGGGATTACTTGTAATAGGAAAAAAAAAAGAAAGAGACAGTGTAAAAATGTTTTTATAATAAAATAAATTTAAAGCACCCTCATACCTCCGTGCTCGCGCGTAGAAGAGCATGCATATGTAAACAGTGTTCAAACCACACATGTGAGATATCGCTGCAAACCTAAGAGCAAGAGCAATAATTCTGTGTAACAAAAAAAATTGTATTTTTTGCATACAACCGCTTCACATAAAAATTGCAACAATCGCCATTTTATTCCCTAGGGTCTCTGCTAAAAAAAAAAAAAAATGTTAAAAGTTTGGGGGTTAAAAGTAATTTTCTAGCAAATAATACTGATTTAGCCCATGTTCACACTGTTGCGGCGCGGGGTGTAATGTGATTCGCACAGGAATCTCAGCACATTCTTGTGCGAATTACATGTGGTGCCTCTGGGGTTCGATTTGAGCCATGAATTTGTATGGTTAAAATCGCATTACATTGGCTGCAAACTGGTGCAGGACCATTTTTTTGTTCACACCAGAATCGTATTGCATGGTGTGAACCCCCATGCGATCGGAGTAAGCAAATCACGCTGCGTTTTGCAAACGATTGCAGGGTTTCGTCAACTAACATAATTTAACTCCGTAATTTGTTCTCATAGAGACATAGACAGTTTGTGATTTAGATGTGGTGCCGAATTCGCTGTGAATTCACACAGGATCTAGTGTGAACCCAGGCTTAAGCCTTGTACACACGCAACGATTATCGGCCAACCGATCGTCCTACTTTTGTCCAAGTTGTGTTTTGTTGGTTGGAATGTGCCTAGACTGCACACAAATTTTCTGGCCCAACAAAAATCTACTTCAGAAGTGATGTCATGTGCTGGTTTACTTTCCGTGTGTTTTTTCTTCTCTGAACATGCCCAGTTTTGCTCATCAGATTTTTGTCTGCCGAAATCTGTACTGACTGACGGAAAATTTTATAGCCTGCACACCAGATTTTTTTCGGCCGAAAAGTGGCCGAAAAGTCGGAGTCGGTTGTCGGAAGCATCATACTAACAAGCCGAAAATCGGCCGATCGGACGTTGGCTGAAAATTCCCGGCCAATAATCGATGCGTGTGTACGAGGCATTAAACTTGTAAACAAAAAGTGCCAGAAAAAGCCTTATCAGCAAGTGGTTAATATTGAAAACGATCTGAAAAATTTGCTGGAAAATTTCCAGTACAATGACTGGGCTATTGAATGTTAGATCAATAGATCATTTACATTTTTTTTTGCAAATTTTCATTTGTTTTCTACTCATCTATGGCCAAATTAACTTCTCCTGCTTGGTTTTGGTTATTGTTGTGATTAGGGGAATGGTGGGGGGGGGGGGGGGGGGGTTGCTGCTGTATGAGGTCTGCAATTTCGCGATTGCGGTTTGTCTAGTTACTCTTCCCTGTCTTGGAACTGATTATCATTTCTGGCTCCCCCGTGTTCCAATTTTCCTAAATTGAAATCAGCAGTAGAAGTGGATCAGATCTTCTAAGACAATTGTATCACATGTGATAAATATATTTTATACTGCCTCAAATGGCTCATATAGCAGTGAGAATATATTATTGGGCAGTATAACCTTGTGATTGATGGAACTTAAAATTATTTAAAAAATTAAATTTTTATTAAACGTAACCACTTGCCGACCAGTCACATTGACTGTACTGCGGCAAAGTGGTTCGTTATCGTCGCGACGTAGACCTACGTCGCTGGACTCCTCCCCCTGTAGGTGGTGCTCCCTGCTGTTTTCAGTCACAGCGGGAGTCGGGCCAGGGGAGGAGCGGCGGCGATCGCCGCCGCTCTTCCCCGATCGTCAGGGAATCTAGTTTGGAGATCCGCCTGCTTGTGTAAACAGAGCGGGCGGATCTCCTCAGTGACAAGGAGTGACAGATTGCAGTGTTCAGCATAGCTGAACATGCAATCTGTTCTTGTGTCACTCAGTCACCTCCCCCCCCCCCATGTCAGTAAGCACCAGGCATACATTAACCCCTCCCTCTCCAATAAAATGAACCCCTTCCCTGCCAGTGTCATTTTTACAGTAACAGTGCATATATATAGCACTGATTACTGCAGTAATGTCACTGATACTCCCAAAAGTGTCAAAAATGTCATTCAAGGGTCCGATCTGTCCGCCGCAATGTCGCAGTCCCGCAAAAAAATCGCAGATCGCCGCCATTACGCATTAAAAAAAACACCAAAAATGACAGAAATCTTTCCCTTAGTTAGTAAACGCAATAACTTTTGCGCAAACCAATCAAAATTCGCTTATTGTGATTTTTTTTACCAAACATAGGTAGCAGAAAACAAATTGGCCAAAAATTTTAAAAAAATTTGATTTTTACATTTTTTTGGGGGAATTTCATATTAAAAAATGTTAAAAATATTGTTATTTTTTCAAAATAAACGCTCTTTTTTTGTTTATAGCGCAAAAAGTAAAAAGCGCAGAGGTGATCAAATACCACCAAAATAAAGATCTGTTTGTGGGAAAAAAAGGACGTAAATTTCGTTTGGGTACGGCGTCGCACGACCGCGCAATTTTCAGTTAAATTCGCACAGCGTCGAATCGCAAAAAGTGGCCTGGACGTAACACAGCAAAATCCTCCGGTGGTAAAGTGGTTAAAATTATAAATTATTTTTTATTTGGTGTTTTTGGCAAGTGTCTGTTTTTAGTGTAACTCCTTCTGTGACATCATTAGAAAGGGTCAATTTGTACTTTGTAATACTTCCTTTTAAGGGGGGGGGGGGGGTGGATGCTACACAGATTGCTCCATTATTTAAAAGTGGTCTTCCTCAATCTGCGATTTCTCCTCCACTTTCCTTTTGGTGGACAGGATGTGGTGATGAGTCTCTACAATATAGTGAAAAGGTGCCATATAGGCTGCCCCCTGCCAGGGTAACCCCCCAATGCTGACAGCAAAGAGAAGGGGGTGGGAGCTACATATTCACTTTGCTTCATTTTTCTGACCACCCAGCATGCATGCTTGTACAAAGGAAAGAAGTATTAAATAGAGTTTGAAATAGACTGTACACTTTGCAAGTAAGTGCAGGTGCTTCAGAGCTTAGTAAATTAGAGGAACCTTCACTTTGCAAAGAATACCCAATCACATGCAAGGAAAATAAAAAAAACAGCATTTTTTCTTGCACATGATTGGATGATGAAAACCAGTAGGACTTTCAGTCATTTACTAAGCTCTGCAGCAAATGCACTTGCAAAGCACACAGTCTATTTACCCTTACTAATTCAAACCCCATGTTTACTTTCACTTTAACCACTTCCCGCCGGCCGCGCGCATATATGTAGCCTCTCGTTGAGTGGGGTTTAATGCTGAGTGGTCGCATATATGTGTCTATTGGTAAACAGTTTACTGTGCTGAGAGCGTGCTCCCAGCACAGTAACTAAATTGTCATGAAAAACTCCCAATGCATACTTGCAATTGGGAACTTTAGATCATGAGACTGCTGTGACAGCCAAACATATCATTCCTCACGCACACGTTCTTGAAAATGGCTACAGTAATGCTGGGTGCTTGCCTGATGAAGGAGCCCTGTGTGGCCGTATGTGTACCATGTGACCATGTGAATCCTTGATGTGCTGAGGACATATCTACACTTTGCTGTGACAGCCAATCACCGACCGCAGTCACATGATCGGAATGCCCACCTCTGCCTCCTGGCATTTCAATCCTCTTAAAGGGCCAAGAGGCAGTGGCGGGATGGGGTTAAATAGTTTGTATGGGTCAAACTTGCCTTAGTGAACTTATTCCTTTACTAATAGATATAGATACTACCATATGTAGCATCAGCTACAGTACAAACAGTATACAGTGCTGTGTTCTGGCAGCGTTAAGAAGATTTACCATTAGCTGCCGTAACATCATCATGCCAGGGTAAGCACCGCTTAGCTATTTACAGGAAGCTCTGTATTTTATGAATGAATACAAGGTTTCCTCTAATAGGCTGAGATGGACGTCATTATCTCCACCTGGTATCCACCCCCAGTGGGTTTTTAGGCAGCACAATAAGTGGTATATCAAAAAATATTGAATAAGTAAAAATATAGTTTATTGACAAAATTACATACATACACATGATAAAAATCCCAATAGGGGAAAACATAAAGGCTCCAATGATCTCAATAACAATAAATCTCAAAGCATATTATGACATCAAGACGTGGTGATTGGCGCATCGACCCCCAGAAAAAAAGAATATTGGGGGGGGCATACACCCCAACGCGTTTCAACCTATAAAAGGTCTTCCTCAGGGGGACTGTATTGCCTAAAAAGAACACATTGTAATTTGCAATATGTTTATACAGCAAATCAGTAATAAATGTGCAATTGTATATTTCAACTTTACTATGAAGATGAGATTATTGAGAAAAAGGAGAGCAAATAAAAATCATTGTTGTATCCTCCACATTCAGAGGGGAGTGGTGCCTCCCGCCCTGGGCGACTGAACAGGTGTGGAGGTCTGCAAGGCGTCACCAAACCATGGCAGCATATGGGGAACCACACGACACCTAGTGGAGGATTTTAGAAACTATCATTAACTGCATTTGTACATTTCAAATATAATGCTAGTCCCTGCTGAATTTCAGTGGCCAGCATTATCAATGGATAACAGGAAAACATTTGAAACCAGAGGAACTGAGAAGGGGAAAATGGCGAGAAAAGGGAAAGAGGACACAAGGAAGAACTTGAGTAAGAAAAGAAAAATGAAGGGAGAGGAGCAGAGAGGAAAGAAAAAAAAAGGAAAAAAGAAAAAGAAAAGGGAAAAAGCAAAGAGAGGGCAGACAAGGAAAGGATTGATACAGAGAAGAAAGAGGAGGAGGAGGGGAAGAAAAAAGAGAGGGGAGACATGTAATGGAAAGGAGAAAGAAAGGGATGGAGGGGAACAATACAGACCCCAAGAGAGAACTAACAACCATGAAACATGTAGCATGGGGGACAAAAATGGAATAGAACGAGTGAGGATGGAGGACAATATGAGTCGTAGAACAGTGAATTGAGATAAGTCTTTACTCTTAAAGAGCAGTGCCTAAGCCAGATTGATCTAATGCATCTAGATGGTCATTAAGACTTCCAAATTAGTCAGAGCAACTACCCTACTTGCTCATGAGCAGCAGCGGCGACGACGACGACGACGACGACGACGAATGTATAAGTAAAAAACTAAGTATGAATATTTAGATATTCACAACAAATTTTTACCTAGTCTACACTTAATTATCTATATGCAATGAGATTTTACATGTGCTATGCTTTCATTCTACAACCATTGCATATTAGGGTGACTACAAGAGAAGCAAAAAAATAAAATAATAAACATCATTGATATTTACAGTATTCTAAAATTAGCTGTTTAGATTTCAGAAATAATAGATTAATTTTATTTAGCCTCTTTCATAATTCATTTTTATAGTAAAGATTTACTTTAAGCATATTTGCATATGTACATTGCATTTACATACAATCAATGAAACAGTTGGGAGGCCTCGGAAATGTCTTTATGCACGCAAAGGCGTATGAAACAGTCCCAGTCTACACTGCAGCAGCACATATATTTGCATAGAGGGGCGGCACTTAAGCAGCCAGCCACGGCGCAGCTTTCCGCTGTGAAACAAGGCCTGTGGCCTATTGCATAGGAATACGCATGCATGTGGCTTCTACCTACAGAATTGGCAGGCCCCAGGAGGATGCTAGGCAGGCCTGAGAAAGGTACGGAGGCACTGCACACTGCACGAAACAAGCTGACAAGAAGAAGTCTTGTTTGTTGAACTGTCTTTAACCAAGCATGATCAGGGGAAAGCGCGAACGCAGTCCCCCACTACCACAAATTATGCAGTCGAGTTTCCCGCATTTGGGGAAATCGCAGGGGTCAGCACAGCCGGAGTGCAATGGCTGAGCCTCGCCCTGGGAGAACCACCTTCGTGATCATGGTATCTCCCCTGCCAGGTAAGTATGAGTTGGAATTGACCAGCTAGAACCCCCCGGCCGAGGGCACGCCTCCACCAGCTTACGGAAGGGCTTTCTGGGGGTCTGGCAAACTAGCCTCAATCATAGCTATTCCACGAGCAAGGCACATCATCATCCTCATCAACCCTGTAAAACAGTCAGGAGCGTAGTGTGTGTGGGTTTTTTCTTCTTTTTCTTTTTTTTTCAAGGTTTTGGGTAGCCCACGTGGGAGGCCTCGGAAATGTCTTTATGCACGCAAAGGCGTATGAAACAGTCCCAGTCTACACTGCAGCAGCACATATATTTGCATAGAGGGGCGGCACTTAAGCAGCCAGCCACGGCGCAGCTTTCCGCTGTGAAACAAGGCCTGTGGCCTATTGCATAGGAATACGCATGCATGTGGCTTCTACCTACAGAATTGGCAGGCCCCAGGAGGATGCTAGGCAGGCCTGAGAAAGGTACGGAGGCACTGCACACTGCACGAAACAAGCTGACAAGAAGAAGTCTTGTTTGTTGAACTGTCTTTAACCAAGCATGATCAGGGGAAAGCGCGAACGCAGTCCCCCACTACCACAAATTATGCAGTCGAGTTTCCCGCATTTGGGGAAATCGCAGGGGTCAGCACAGCCGGAGTGCAATGGCTGAGCCTCGCCCTGGGAGAACCACCTTCGTGATCATGGTATCTCCCCTGCCAGGTAAGTATGAGTTGGAATTGACCAGCTAGAACCCCCCGGCCGAGGGCACGCCTCCACCAGCTTACGGAAGGGCTTTCTGGGGGTCTGGCAAACTAGCCTCAATCATAGCTATTCCACGAGCAAGGCACATCATCATCCTCATCAACCCTGTAAAACAGTCAGGAGCGTAGTGTGTGTGGGTTTTTTCTTCTTTTTCTTTTTTTTTCAAGGTTTTGGGTAGCCCACGTGGGAGGCCTCGGAAATGTCTTTATGCACGCAAAGGCGTATGAAACAGTCCCAGTCTACACTGCAGCAGCACATATATTTGCATAGAGGGGCGGCACTTAAGCAGCCAGCCACGGCGCAGCTTTCCGCTGTGAAACAAGGCCTGTGGCCTATTGCATAGGAATACGCATGCATGTGGCTTCTACCTACAGAATTGGCAGGCCCCAGGAGGATGCTAGGCAGGCCTGAGAAAGGTACGGAGGCACTGCACACTGCACGAAACAAGCTGACAAGAAGAAGTCTTGTTTGTTGAACTGTCTTTAACCAAGCATGATCAGGGGAAAGCGCGAACGCAGTCCCCCACTACCACAAATTATGCAGTCGAGTTTCCCGCATTTGGGGAAATCGCAGGGGTCAGCACAGCCGGAGTGCAATGGCTGAGCCTCGCCCTGGGAGAACCACCTTCGTGATCATGGTATCTCCCCTGCCAGGTAAGTATGAGTTGGAATTGACCAGCTAGAACCCCCCGGCCGAGGGCACGCCTCCACCAGCTTACGGAAGGGCTTTCTGGGGGTCTGGCAAACTAGCCTCAATCATAGCTATTCCACGAGCAAGGCACATCATCATCCTCATCAACCCTGTAAAACAGTCAGGAGCGTAGTGTGTGTGGGTTTTTTCTTCTTTTTCTTTTTTTTTCAAGGTTTTGGGTAGCCCACGTGGGAGGCCTCGGAAATGTCTTTATGCACGCAAAGGCGTATGAAACAGTCCCAGTCTACACTGCAGCAGCACATATATTTGCATAGAGGGGCGGCACTTAAGCAGCCAGCCACGGCGCAGCTTTCCGCTGTGAAACAAGGCCTGTGGCCTATTGCATAGGAATACGCATGCATGTGGCTTCTACCTACAGAATTGGCAGGCCCCAGGAGGATGCTAGGCAGGCCTGAGAAAGGTACGGAGGCACTGCACACTGCACGAAACAAGCTGACAAGAAGAAGTCTTGTTTGTTGAACTGTCTTTAACCAAGCATGATCAGGGGAAAGCGCGAACGCAGTCCCCCACTACCACAAATTATGCAGTCGAGTTTCCCGCATTTGGGGAAATCGCAGGGGTCAGCACAGCCGGAGTGCAATGGCTGAGCCTCGCCCTGGGAGAACCACCTTCGTGATCATGGTATCTCCCCTGCCAGGTAAGTATGAGTTGGAATTGACCAGCTAGAACCCCCCGGCCGAGGGCACGCCTCCACCAGCTTACGGAAGGGCTTTCTGGGGGTCTGGCAAACTAGCCTCAATCATAGCTATTCCACGAGCAAGGCACATCATCATCCTCATCAACCCTGTAAAACAGTCAGGAGCGTAGTGTGTGTGGGTTTTTTCTTCTTTTTCTTTTTTTTTCAAGGTTTTGGGTAGCCCACGTGGGAGGCCTCGGAAATGTCTTTATGCACGCAAAGGCGTATGAAACAGTCCCAGTCTACACTGCAGCAGCACATATATTTGCATAGAGGGGCGGCACTTAAGCAGCCAGCCACGGCGCAGCTTTCCGCTGTGAAACAAGGCCTGTGGCCTATTGCATAGGAATACGCATGCATGTGGCTTCTACCTACAGAATTGGCAGGCCCCAGGAGGATGCTAGGCAGGCCTGAGAAAGGTACGGAGGCACTGCACACTGCACGAAACAAGCTGACAAGAAGAAGTCTTGTTTGTTGAACTGTCTTTAACCAAGCATGATCAGGGGAAAGCGCGAACGCAGTCCCCCACTACCACAAATTATGCAGTCGAGTTTCCCGCATTTGGGGAAATCGCAGGGGTCAGCACAGCCGGAGTGCAATGGCTGAGCCTCGCCCTGGGAGAACCACCTTCGTGATCATGGTATCTCCCCTGCCAGGTAAGTATGAGTTGGAATTGACCAGCTAGAACCCCCCGGCCGAGGGCACGCCTCCACCAGCTTACGGAAGGGCTTTCTGGGGGTCTGGCAAACTAGCCTCAATCATAGCTATTCCACGAGCAAGGCACATCATCATCCTCATCAACCCTGTAAAACAGTCAGGAGCGTAGTGTGTGTGGGTTTTTTCTTCTTTTTCTTTTTTTTTCAAGGTTTTGGGTAGCCCACGTGGGAGGCCTCGGAAATGTCTTTATGCACGCAAAGGCGTATGAAACAGTCCCAGTCTACACTGCAGCAGCACATATATTTGCATAGAGGGGCGGCACTTAAGCAGCCAGCCACGGCGCAGCTTTCCGCTGTGAAACAAGGCCTGTGGCCTATTGCATAGGAATACGCATGCATGTGGCTTCTACCTACAGAATTGGCAGGCCCCAGGAGGATGCTAGGCAGGCCTGAGAAAGGTACGGAGGCACTGCACACTGCACGAAACAAGCTGACAAGAAGAAGTCTTGTTTGTTGAACTGTCTTTAACCAAGCATGATCAGGGGAAAGCGCGAACGCAGTCCCCCACTACCACAAATTATGCAGTCGAGTTTCCCGCATTTGGGGAAATCGCAGGGGTCAGCACAGCCGGAGTGCAATGGCTGAGCCTCGCCCTGGGAGAACCACCTTCGTGATCATGGTATCTCCCCTGCCAGGTAAGTATGAGTTGGAATTGACCAGCTAGAACCCCCCGGCCGAGGGCACGCCTCCACCAGCTTACGGAAGGGCTTTCTGGGGGTCTGGCAAACTAGCCTCAATCATAGCTATTCCACGAGCAAGGCACATCATCATCCTCATCAACCCTGTAAAACAGTCAGGAGCGTAGTGTGTGTGGGTTTTTTCTTCTTTTTCTTTTTTTTTCAAGGTTTTGGGTAGCCCACGTGGGAGGCCTCGGAAATGTCTTTATGCACGCAAAGGCGTATGAAACAGTCCCAGTCTACACTGCAGCAGCACATATATTTGCATAGAGGGGCGGCACTTAAGCAGCCAGCCACGGCGCAGCTTTCCGCTGTGAAACAAGGCCTGTGGCCTATTGCATAGGAATACGCATGCATGTGGCTTCTACCTACAGAATTGGCAGGCCCCAGGAGGATGCTAGGCAGGCCTGAGAAAGGTACGGAGGCACTGCACACTGCACGAAACAAGCTGACAAGAAGAAGTCTTGTTTGTTGAACTGTCTTTAACCAAGCATGATCAGGGGAAAGCGCGAACGCAGTCCCCCACTACCACAAATTATGCAGTCGAGTTTCCCGCATTTGGGGAAATCGCAGGGGTCAGCACAGCCGGAGTGCAATGGCTGAGCCTCGCCCTGGGAGAACCACCTTCGTGATCATGGTATCTCCCCTGCCAGGTAAGTATGAGTTGGAATTGACCAGCTAGAACCCCCCGGCCGAGGGCACGCCTCCACCAGCTTACGGAAGGGCTTTCTGGGGGTCTGGCAAACTAGCCTCAATCATAGCTATTCCACGAGCAAGGCACATCATCATCCTCATCAACCCTGTAAAACAGTCAGGAGCGTAGTGTGTGTGGGTTTTTTCTTCTTTTTCTTTTTTTTTCAAGGTTTTGGGTAGCCCACGTGGGAGGCCTCGGAAATGTCTTTATGCACGCAAAGGCGTATGAAACAGTCCCAGTCTACACTGCAGCAGCACATATATTTGCATAGAGGGGCGGCACTTAAGCAGCCAGCCACGGCGCAGCTTTCCGCTGTGAAACAAGGCCTGTGGCCTATTGCATAGGAATACGCATGCATGTGGCTTCTACCTACAGAATTGGCAGGCCCCAGGAGGATGCTAGGCAGGCCTGAGAAAGGTACGGAGGCACTGCACACTGCACGAAACAAGCTGACAAGAAGAAGTCTTGTTTGTTGAACTGTCTTTAACCAAGCATGATCAGGGGAAAGCGCGAACGCAGTCCCCCACTACCACAAATTATGCAGTCGAGTTTCCCGCATTTGGGGAAATCGCAGGGGTCAGCACAGCCGGAGTGCAATGGCTGAGCCTCGCCCTGGGAGAACCACCTTCGTGATCATGGTATCTCCCCTGCCAGGTAAGTATGAGTTGGAATTGACCAGCTAGAACCCCCCGGCCGAGGGCACGCCTCCACCAGCTTACGGAAGGGCTTTCTGGGGGTCTGGCAAACTAGCCTCAATCATAGCTATTCCACGAGCAAGGCACATCATCATCCTCATCAACCCTGTAAAACAGTCAGGAGCGTAGTGTGTGTGGGTTTTTTCTTCTTTTTCTTTTTTTTTCAAGGTTTTGGGTAGCCCACGTGGGAGGCCTCGGAAATGTCTTTATGCACGCAAAGGCGTATGAAACAGTCCCAGTCTACACTGCAGCAGCACATATATTTGCATAGAGGGGCGGCACTTAAGCAGCCAGCCACGGCGCAGCTTTCCGCTGTGAAACAAGGCCTGTGGCCTATTGCATAGGAATACGCATGCATGTGGCTTCTACCTACAGAATTGGCAGGCCCCAGGAGGATGCTAGGCAGGCCTGAGAAAGGTACGGAGGCACTGCACACTGCACGAAACAAGCTGACAAGAAGAAGTCTTGTTTGTTGAACTGTCTTTAACCAAGCATGATCAGGGGAAAGCGCGAACGCAGTCCCCCACTACCACAAATTATGCAGTCGAGTTTCCCGCATTTGGGGAAATCGCAGGGGTCAGCACAGCCGGAGTGCAATGGCTGAGCCTCGCCCTGGGAGAACCACCTTCGTGATCATGGTATCTCCCCTGCCAGGTAAGTATGAGTTGGAATTGACCAGCTAGAACCCCCCGGCCGAGGGCACGCCTCCACCAGCTTACGGAAGGGCTTTCTGGGGGTCTGGCAAACTAGCCTCAATCATAGCTATTCCACGAGCAAGGCACATCATCATCCTCATCAACCCTGTAAAACAGTCAGGAGCGTAGTGTGTGTGGGTTTTTTCTTCTTTTTCTTTTTTTTTCAAGGTTTTGGGTAGCCCACGTGGGAGGCCTCGGAAATGTCTTTATGCACGCAAAGGCGTATGAAACAGTCCCAGTCTACACTGCAGCAGCACATATATTTGCATAGAGGGGCGGCACTTAAGCAGCCAGCCACGGCGCAGCTTTCCGCTGTGAAACAAGGCCTGTGGCCTATTGCATAGGAATACGCATGCATGTGGCTTCTACCTACAGAATTGGCAGGCCCCAGGAGGATGCTAGGCAGGCCTGAGAAAGGTACGGAGGCACTGCACACTGCACGAAACAAGCTGACAAGAAGAAGTCTTGTTTGTTGAACTGTCTTTAACCAAGCATGATCAGGGGAAAGCGCGAACGCAGTCCCCCACTACCACAAATTATGCAGTCGAGTTTCCCGCATTTGGGGAAATCGCAGGGGTCAGCACAGCCGGAGTGCAATGGCTGAGCCTCGCCCTGGGAGAACCACCTTCGTGATCATGGTATCTCCCCTGCCAGGTAAGTATGAGTTGGAATTGACCAGCTAGAACCCCCCGGCCGAGGGCACGCCTCCACCAGCTTACGGAAGGGCTTTCTGGGGGTCTGGCAAACTAGCCTCAATCATAGCTATTCCACGAGCAAGGCACATCATCATCCTCATCAACCCTGTAAAACAGTCAGGAGCGTAGTGTGTGTGGGTTTTTTCTTCTTTTTCTTTTTTTTTCAAGGTTTTGGGTAGCCCACGTGGGAGGCCTCGGAAATGTCTTTATGCACGCAAAGGCGTATGAAACAGTCCCAGTCTACACTGCAGCAGCACATATATTTGCATAGAGGGGCGGCACTTAAGCAGCCAGCCACGGCGCAGCTTTCCGCTGTGAAACAAGGCCTGTGGCCTATTGCATAGGAATACGCATGCATGTGGCTTCTACCTACAGAATTGGCAGGCCCCAGGAGGATGCTAGGCAGGCCTGAGAAAGGTACGGAGGCACTGCACACTGCACGAAACAAGCTGACAAGAAGAAGTCTTGTTTGTTGAACTGTCTTTAACCAAGCATGATCAGGGGAAAGCGCGAACGCAGTCCCCCACTACCACAAATTATGCAGTCGAGTTTCCCGCATTTGGGGAAATCGCAGGGGTCAGCACAGCCGGAGTGCAATGGCTGAGCCTCGCCCTGGGAGAACCACCTTCGTGATCATGGTATCTCCCCTGCCAGGTAAGTATGAGTTGGAATTGACCAGCTAGAACCCCCCGGCCGAGGGCACGCCTCCACCAGCTTACGGAAGGGCTTTCTGGGGGTCTGGCAAACTAGCCTCAATCATAGCTATTCCACGAGCAAGGCACATCATCATCCTCATCAACCCTGTAAAACAGTCAGGAGCGTAGTGTGTGTGGGTTTTTTCTTCTTTTTCTTTTTTTTTCAAGGTTTTGGGTAGCCCACGTGGGAGGCCTCGGAAATGTCTTTATGCACGCAAAGGCGTATGAAACAGTCCCAGTCTACACTGCAGCAGCACATATATTTGCATAGAGGGGCGGCACTTAAGCAGCCAGCCACGGCGCAGCTTTCCGCTGTGAAACAAGGCCTGTGGCCTATTGCATAGGAATACGCATGCATGTGGCTTCTACCTACAGAATTGGCAGGCCCCAGGAGGATGCTAGGCAGGCCTGAGAAAGGTACGGAGGCACTGCACACTGCACGAAACAAGCTGACAAGAAGAAGTCTTGTTTGTTGAACTGTCTTTAACCAAGCATGATCAGGGGAAAGCGCGAACGCAGTCCCCCACTACCACAAATTATGCAGTCGAGTTTCCCGCATTTGGGGAAATCGCAGGGGTCAGCACAGCCGGAGTGCAATGGCTGAGCCTCGCCCTGGGAGAACCACCTTCGTGATCATGGTATCTCCCCTGCCAGGTAAGTATGAGTTGGAATTGACCAGCTAGAACCCCCCGGCCGAGGGCACGCCTCCACCAGCTTACGGAAGGGCTTTCTGGGGGTCTGGCAAACTAGCCTCAATCATAGCTATTCCACGAGCAAGGCACATCATCATCCTCATCAACCCTGTAAAACAGTCAGGAGCGTAGTGTGTGTGGGTTTTTTCTTCTTTTTCTTTTTTTTTCAAGGTTTTGGGTAGCCCACGTGGGAGGCCTCGGAAATGTCTTTATGCACGCAAAGGCGTATGAAACAGTCCCAGTCTACACTGCAGCAGCACATATATTTGCATAGAGGGGCGGCACTTAAGCAGCCAGCCACGGCGCAGCTTTCCGCTGTGAAACAAGGCCTGTGGCCTATTGCATAGGAATACGCATGCATGTGGCTTCTACCTACAGAATTGGCAGGCCCCAGGAGGATGCTAGGCAGGCCTGAGAAAGGTACGGAGGCACTGCACACTGCACGAAACAAGCTGACAAGAAGAAGTCTTGTTTGTTGAACTGTCTTTAACCAAGCATGATCAGGGGAAAGCGCGAACGCAGTCCCCCACTACCACAAATTATGCAGTCGAGTTTCCCGCATTTGGGGAAATCGCAGGGGTCAGCACAGCCGGAGTGCAATGGCTGAGCCTCGCCCTGGGAGAACCACCTTCGTGATCATGGTATCTCCCCTGCCAGGTAAGTATGAGTTGGAATTGACCAGCTAGAACCCCCCGGCCGAGGGCACGCCTCCACCAGCTTACGGAAGGGCTTTCTGGGGGTCTGGCAAACTAGCCTCAATCATAGCTATTCCACGAGCAAGGCACATCATCATCCTCATCAACCCTGTAAAACAGTCAGGAGCGTAGTGTGTGTGGGTTTTTTCTTCTTTTTCTTTTTTTTTCAAGGTTTTGGGTAGCCCACGTGGGAGGCCTCGGAAATGTCTTTATGCACGCAAAGGCGTATGAAACAGTCCCAGTCTACACTGCAGCAGCACATATATTTGCATAGAGGGGCGGCACTTAAGCAGCCAGCCACGGCGCAGCTTTCCGCTGTGAAACAAGGCCTGTGGCCTATTGCATAGGAATACGCATGCATGTGGCTTCTACCTACAGAATTGGCAGGCCCCAGGAGGATGCTAGGCAGGCCTGAGAAAGGTACGGAGGCACTGCACACTGCACGAAACAAGCTGACAAGAAGAAGTCTTGTTTGTTGAACTGTCTTTAACCAAGCATGATCAGGGGAAAGCGCGAACGCAGTCCCCCACTACCACAAATTATGCAGTCGAGTTTCCCGCATTTGGGGAAATCGCAGGGGTCAGCACAGCCGGAGTGCAATGGCTGAGCCTCGCCCTGGGAGAACCACCTTCGTGATCATGGTATCTCCCCTGCCAGGTAAGTATGAGTTGGAATTGACCAGCTAGAACCCCCCGGCCGAGGGCACGCCTCCACCAGCTTACGGAAGGGCTTTCTGGGGGTCTGGCAAACTAGCCTCAATCATAGCTATTCCACGAGCAAGGCACATCATCATCCTCATCAACCCTGTAAAACAGTCAGGAGCGTAGTGTGTGTGGGTTTTTTCTTCTTTTTCTTTTTTTTTCAAGGTTTTGGGTAGCCCACGTGGGAGGCCTCGGAAATGTCTTTATGCACGCAAAGGCGTATGAAACAGTCCCAGTCTACACTGCAGCAGCACATATATTTGCATAGAGGGGCGGCACTTAAGCAGCCAGCCACGGCGCAGCTTTCCGCTGTGAAACAAGGCCTGTGGCCTATTGCATAGGAATACGCATGCATGTGGCTTCTACCTACAGAATTGGCAGGCCCCAGGAGGATGCTAGGCAGGCCTGAGAAAGGTACGGAGGCACTGCACACTGCACGAAACAAGCTGACAAGAAGAAGTCTTGTTTGTTGAACTGTCTTTAACCAAGCATGATCAGGGGAAAGCGCGAACGCAGTCCCCCACTACCACAAATTATGCAGTCGAGTTTCCCGCATTTGGGGAAATCGCAGGGGTCAGCACAGCCGGAGTGCAATGGCTGAGCCTCGCCCTGGGAGAACCACCTTCGTGATCATGGTATCTCCCCTGCCAGGTAAGTATGAGTTGGAATTGACCAGCTAGAACCCCCCGGCCGAGGGCACGCCTCCACCAGCTTACGGAAGGGCTTTCTGGGGGTCTGGCAAACTAGCCTCAATCATAGCTATTCCACGAGCAAGGCACATCATCATCCTCATCAACCCTGTAAAACAGTCAGGAGCGTAGTGTGTGTGGGTTTTTTCTTCTTTTTCTTTTTTTTTCAAGGTTTTGGGTAGCCCACGTGGGAGGCCTCGGAAATGTCTTTATGCACGCAAAGGCGTATGAAACAGTCCCAGTCTACACTGCAGCAGCACATATATTTGCATAGAGGGGCGGCACTTAAGCAGCCAGCCACGGCGCAGCTTTCCGCTGTGAAACAAGGCCTGTGGCCTATTGCATAGGAATACGCATGCATGTGGCTTCTACCTACAGAATTGGCAGGCCCCAGGAGGATGCTAGGCAGGCCTGAGAAAGGTACGGAGGCACTGCACACTGCACGAAACAAGCTGACAAGAAGAAGTCTTGTTTGTTGAACTGTCTTTAACCAAGCATGATCAGGGGAAAGCGCGAACGCAGTCCCCCACTACCACAAATTATGCAGTCGAGTTTCCCGCATTTGGGGAAATCGCAGGGGTCAGCACAGCCGGAGTGCAATGGCTGAGCCTCGCCCTGGGAGAACCACCTTCGTGATCATGGTATCTCCCCTGCCAGGTAAGTATGAGTTGGAATTGACCAGCTAGAACCCCCCGGCCGAGGGCACGCCTCCACCAGCTTACGGAAGGGCTTTCTGGGGGTCTGGCAAACTAGCCTCAATCATAGCTATTCCACGAGCAAGGCACATCATCATCCTCATCAACCCTGTAAAACAGTCAGGAGCGTAGTGTGTGTGGGTTTTTTCTTCTTTTTCTTTTTTTTTCAAGGTTTTGGGTAGCCCACGTGGGAGGCCTCGGAAATGTCTTTATGCACGCAAAGGCGTATGAAACAGTCCCAGTCTACACTGCAGCAGCACATATATTTGCATAGAGGGGCGGCACTTAAGCAGCCAGCCACGGCGCAGCTTTCCGCTGTGAAACAAGGCCTGTGGCCTATTGCATAGGAATACGCATGCATGTGGCTTCTACCTACAGAATTGGCAGGCCCCAGGAGGATGCTAGGCAGGCCTGAGAAAGGTACGGAGGCACTGCACACTGCACGAAACAAGCTGACAAGAAGAAGTCTTGTTTGTTGAACTGTCTTTAACCAAGCATGATCAGGGGAAAGCGCGAACGCAGTCCCCCACTACCACAAATTATGCAGTCGAGTTTCCCGCATTTGGGGAAATCGCAGGGGTCAGCACAGCCGGAGTGCAATGGCTGAGCCTCGCCCTGGGAGAACCACCTTCGTGATCATGGTATCTCCCCTGCCAGGTAAGTATGAGTTGGAATTGACCAGCTAGAACCCCCCGGCCGAGGGCACGCCTCCACCAGCTTACGGAAGGGCTTTCTGGGGGTCTGGCAAACTAGCCTCAATCATAGCTATTCCACGAGCAAGGCACATCATCATCCTCATCAACCCTGTAAAACAGTCAGGAGCGTAGTGTGTGTGGGTTTTTTCTTCTTTTTCTTTTTTTTTCAAGGTTTTGGGTAGCCCACGTGGGAGGCCTCGGAAATGTCTTTATGCACGCAAAGGCGTATGAAACAGTCCCAGTCTACACTGCAGCAGCACATATATTTGCATAGAGGGGCGGCACTTAAGCAGCCAGCCACGGCGCAGCTTTCCGCTGTGAAACAAGGCCTGTGGCCTATTGCATAGGAATACGCATGCATGTGGCTTCTACCTACAGAATTGGCAGGCCCCAGGAGGATGCTAGGCAGGCCTGAGAAAGGTACGGAGGCACTGCACACTGCACGAAACAAGCTGACAAGAAGAAGTCTTGTTTGTTGAACTGTCTTTAACCAAGCATGATCAGGGGAAAGCGCGAACGCAGTCCCCCACTACCACAAATTATGCAGTCGAGTTTCCCGCATTTGGGGAAATCGCAGGGGTCAGCACAGCCGGAGTGCAATGGCTGAGCCTCGCCCTGGGAGAACCACCTTCGTGATCATGGTATCTCCCCTGCCAGGTAAGTATGAGTTGGAATTGACCAGCTAGAACCCCCCGGCCGAGGGCACGCCTCCACCAGCTTACGGAAGGGCTTTCTGGGGGTCTGGCAAACTAGCCTCAATCATAGCTATTCCACGAGCAAGGCACATCATCATCCTCATCAACCCTGTAAAACAGTCAGGAGCGTAGTGTGTGTGGGTTTTTTCTTCTTTTTCTTTTTTTTTCAAGGTTTTGGGTAGCCCACGTGGGAGGCCTCGGAAATGTCTTTATGCACGCAAAGGCGTATGAAACAGTCCCAGTCTACACTGCAGCAGCACATATATTTGCATAGAGGGGCGGCACTTAAGCAGCCAGCCACGGCGCAGCTTTCCGCTGTGAAACAAGGCCTGTGGCCTATTGCATAGGAATACGCATGCATGTGGCTTCTACCTACAGAATTGGCAGGCCCCAGGAGGATGCTAGGCAGGCCTGAGAAAGGTACGGAGGCACTGCACACTGCACGAAACAAGCTGACAAGAAGAAGTCTTGTTTGTTGAACTGTCTTTAACCAAGCATGATCAGGGGAAAGCGCGAACGCAGTCCCCCACTACCACAAATTATGCAGTCGAGTTTCCCGCATTTGGGGAAATCGCAGGGGTCAGCACAGCCGGAGTGCAATGGCTGAGCCTCGCCCTGGGAGAACCACCTTCGTGATCATGGTATCTCCCCTGCCAGGTAAGTATGAGTTGGAATTGACCAGCTAGAACCCCCCGGCCGAGGGCACGCCTCCACCAGCTTACGGAAGGGCTTTCTGGGGGTCTGGCAAACTAGCCTCAATCATAGCTATTCCACGAGCAAGGCACATCATCATCCTCATCAACCCTGTAAAACAGTCAGGAGCGTAGTGTGTGTGGGTTTTTTCTTCTTTTTCTTTTTTTTTCAAGGTTTTGGGTAGCCCACGTGGGAGGCCTCGGAAATGTCTTTATGCACGCAAAGGCGTATGAAACAGTCCCAGTCTACACTGCAGCAGCACATATATTTGCATAGAGGGGCGGCACTTAAGCAGCCAGCCACGGCGCAGCTTTCCGCTGTGAAACAAGGCCTGTGGCCTATTGCATAGGAATACGCATGCATGTGGCTTCTACCTACAGAATTGGCAGGCCCCAGGAGGATGCTAGGCAGGCCTGAGAAAGGTACGGAGGCACTGCACACTGCACGAAACAAGCTGACAAGAAGAAGTCTTGTTTGTTGAACTGTCTTTAACCAAGCATGATCAGGGGAAAGCGCGAACGCAGTCCCCCACTACCACAAATTATGCAGTCGAGTTTCCCGCATTTGGGGAAATCGCAGGGGTCAGCACAGCCGGAGTGCAATGGCTGAGCCTCGCCCTGGGAGAACCACCTTCGTGATCATGGTATCTCCCCTGCCAGGTAAGTATGAGTTGGAATTGACCAGCTAGAACCCCCCGGCCGAGGGCACGCCTCCACCAGCTTACGGAAGGGCTTTCTGGGGGTCTGGCAAACTAGCCTCAATCATAGCTATTCCACGAGCAAGGCACATCATCATCCTCATCAACCCTGTAAAACAGTCAGGAGCGTAGTGTGTGTGGGTTTTTTCTTCTTTTTCTTTTTTTTTCAAGGTTTTGGGTAGCCCACGTGGGAGGCCTCGGAAATGTCTTTATGCACGCAAAGGCGTATGAAACAGTCCCAGTCTACACTGCAGCAGCACATATATTTGCATAGAGGGGCGGCACTTAAGCAGCCAGCCACGGCGCAGCTTTCCGCTGTGAAACAAGGCCTGTGGCCTATTGCATAGGAATACGCATGCATGTGGCTTCTACCTACAGAATTGGCAGGCCCCAGGAGGATGCTAGGCAGGCCTGAGAAAGGTACGGAGGCACTGCACACTGCACGAAACAAGCTGACAAGAAGAAGTCTTGTTTGTTGAACTGTCTTTAACCAAGCATGATCAGGGGAAAGCGCGAACGCAGTCCCCCACTACCACAAATTATGCAGTCGAGTTTCCCGCATTTGGGGAAATCGCAGGGGTCAGCACAGCCGGAGTGCAATGGCTGAGCCTCGCCCTGGGAGAACCACCTTCGTGATCATGGTATCTCCCTGCCAGGTAAGTATGAGTTGGAATTGACCAGCTAGAACCCCCCGGCCGAGGGCACGCCTCCACCAGCTTACGGAAGGGCTTTCTGGGGGTCTGGCAAACTAGCCTCAATCATAGCTATTCCACGAGCAAGGCACATCATCATCCTCATCAACCCTGTAAAACAGTCAGGAGCGTAGTGTGTGTGGGTTTTTTCTTCTTTTCTTTTTTTTTCAAGGTTTTGGGTAGCCCACGTGGGAGGCCTCGGAAATGTCTTTATGCACGCAAAGGCGTATGAAACAGTCCCAGTCTACACTGCAGCAGCACATATATTTGCATAGAGGGGCGGCACTTAAGCAGCCAGCCACGGCGCAGCTTTCCGCTGTGAAACAAGGCCTGTGGCCTATTGCATAGGAATACGCATGCATGTGGCTTCTACCTACAGAATTGGCAGGCCCCAGGAGGATGCTAGGCAGGCCTGAGAAAGGTACGGAGGCACTGCACACTGCACGAAACAAGCTGACAAGAAGAAGTCTTGTTTGTTGAACTGTCTTTAACCAAGCATGATCAGGGGAAAGCGCGAACGCAGTCCCCCACTACCACAAATTATGCAGTCGAGTTTCCCGCATTTGGGGAAATCGCAGGGGTCAGCACAGCCGGAGTGCAATGGCTGAGCCTCGCCCTGGGAGAACCACCTTCGTGATCATGGTATCTCCCCTGCCAGGTAAGTATGAGTTGGAATTGACCAGCTAGAACCCCCCGGCCGAGGGCACGCCTCCACCAGCTTACGGAAGGGCTTTCTGGGGGTCTGGCAAACTAGCCTCAATCATAGCTATTCCACGAGCAAGGCACATCATCATCCTCATCAACCCTGTAAAACAGTCAGGAGCGTAGTGTGTGTGGGTTTTTTCTTCTTTTTCTTTTTTTTTCAAGGTTTTGGGTAGCCCACGTGGGAGGCCTCGGAAATGTCTTTATGCACGCAAAGGCGTATGAAACAGTCCCAGTCTACACTGCAGCAGCACATATATTTGCATAGAGGGGCGGCACTTAAGCAGCCAGCCACGGCGCAGCTTTCCGCTGTGAAACAAGGCCTGTGGCCTATTGCATAGGAATACGCATGCATGTGGCTTCTACCTACAGAATTGGCAGGCCCCAGGAGGATGCTAGGCAGGCCTGAGAAAGGTACGGAGGCACTGCACACTGCACGAAACAAGCTGACAAGAAGAAGTCTTGTTTGTTGAACTGTCTTTAACCAAGCATGATCAGGGGAAAGCGCGAACGCAGTCCCCCACTACCACAAATTATGCAGTCGAGTTTCCCGCATTTGGGGAAATCGCAGGGGTCAGCACAGCCGGAGTGCAATGGCTGAGCCTCGCCCTGGGAGAACCACCTTCGTGATCATGGTATCTCCCCTGCCAGGTAAGTATGAGTTGGAATTGACCAGCTAGAACCCCCCGGCCGAGGGCACGCCTCCACCAGCTTACGGAAGGGCTTTCTGGGGGTCTGGCAAACTAGCCTCAATCATAGCTATTCCACGAGCAAGGCACATCATCATCCTCATCAACCCTGTAAAACAGTCAGGAGCGTAGTGTGTGTGGGTTTTTTCTTCTTTTTCTTTTTTTTTCAAGGTTTTGGGTAGCCCACGTGGGAGGCCTCGGAAATGTCTTTATGCACGCAAAGGCGTATGAAACAGTCCCAGTCTACACTGCAGCAGCACATATATTTGCATAGAGGGGCGGCACTTAAGCAGCCAGCCACGGCGCAGCTTTCCGCTGTGAAACAAGGCCTGTGGCCTATTGCATAGGAATACGCATGCATGTGGCTTCTACCTACAGAATTGGCAGGCCCCAGGAGGATGCTAGGCAGGCCTGAGAAAGGTACGGAGGCACTGCACACTGCACGAAACAAGCTGACAAGAAGAAGTCTTGTTTGTTGAACTGTCTTTAACCAAGCATGATCAGGGGAAAGCGCGAACGCAGTCCCCCACTACCACAAATTATGCAGTCGAGTTTCCCGCATTTGGGGA